>NC_069499.1:229749917-229839917 GCF_027579735.1 Bombina bombina
ATTGAACGCTTGATTTTATCCAAGCGTGGGTTTTCAAATTCAGTGATAGATACTCTGGTCCAAGCCAGAAAACCTGTGACTAGAAAGATTTACCATAAAATATGGAAAAAATATATCTGTTGGTGTGAATCCAAGGGATTCTCCTGGAGTAAAATTAAAATTCCTAAGATTCTTTCCTTTCTCCAAGAGGGTTTGGATAAAGGGTTGTCAGCGAGTTCTCTTAAAGGACATATTTCTGCTTTATCTGTTTTGTTACACAAACGCCTGGCAGCTGTGCCAGATGTACAAGCTTTTGTATAGGCTTTGGTCAGAATCAAGCCTGTTTACAGACCCATGACTCCTCCTTGGAGTCTAAATTTAGTTCTTTCAGTTCTTCAAGGGGTTCTGTTTGAACCTTTTACATTCCATAGATATTAAGTTACTATCTTGGAAAGTTCTGTTTTTGGTTGCTATTTCTTCTGCTAATTAGAAGTAGAAAAGAGGGCGCCACATGGCGTAATATTGTTGACTCAGAGCCGAATAGGTGATTAATGTTAAGGCTTACCGGAGGTATATGCACCGTATTGTAACCGGTGCTGACAGGCAGACTAACACTTTCAATGGTTAGCACACTGGGTGGCCTCAGGCAGGTTGTACACAGGTGGTACTCACCGTTTGCTTGATTGGATATGGATGAGCGTCTGTGCAGTTGATGTGTGAAACACTGCGGTAGGTAAAAAACGTTGAAACCTTTTCCAGGAAAGATCAAAAAGAAAATGAAGGACAACTTCCGTATGTTTAAAATTGAATAGTTTTAATCCATACAAACTGCTACGCGTTTCTAGACCATAAACCGGTCTTTTCTTCAGGCATACAAACAATGAATAATCTGAATTATCTGCTTTGCAGTGTGATCCACCATATCTGGTGTTCCATTCAGATAAGGTCGTTTTGCGTACCAAGCCTGGTTTTCTTCCAAAAGTAGTTTCCAACAAGAATATTAACCAGGAAATAGTTGTTCCTTCTCTGTGTCCGAATCCAGTTTCAAAGAAGGAACGTTTGTTACACAATTTAGATGTGGTCCGTGCTTTAAAGTTCTATTTAGACGCAACAAAGGATTTCAGACAAACTTCATCTTTGTTTGTCGTTTACTCTGGTAAGAGGAGAGGACAAAAAGCTACTGCTACCTCTCTTTCTTTCTGGCTGAAAAGCATCATCCGATTGGCTTATGAGACTGCCGGACGGCAGCCTACTGAAAGAATCACAGCTCACTCTACTAGGGCTGTGGCTTCCACATGGGCCTTCAAGAACGAGGCTTCTGTTGATCAGATATGTAAGGCAGCGACTTGGTCTTCTCTGCACAGTTTTGCCAAATTTTACAAATTTGATACTTATGCTTCTTCGGAGGCTATTTTTGGGAGAAAGGTTTTGCAAGCCGTGGTGCCTTCCGTTTAGGTAACCTGATTTGCTCCCTCCCTTCATCCGTGTCCTAAAGCTTTGGTATTGGTTCCCACAAGTAAGGATGACGCCGTGGACCGGACACACCAATGTTGGAGAAAACAGAATTTATGCTTACCTGATAAATTTCTTTCTCAAAGGGTGTGTCCGGTCCACGGCCCACCCTGGTTTTTTAATCAGGTTTGAAAAATTTCTTTCTCTATACACTACAGTCACCACGGCACCCTATAGTTTCTCCTTTTTTCTCCTAACCGTCGGTCGAATGACTGGGGGGGGGGCGGAGACAGAGGGGGGGCTATATGGGCAGCTTTTGCTGTGCTCTTTGCCATTTCCTGTTGGGGAAGAGAATATTCCCACAAGTAAGGATGACGCCGTGGACCGGACACACCGTTGGAGAAAGAAATTTATCAGGTAAGCATATATTCTGTTTTTTCACCTATACGGTTATTGTTACTCACTTCAATATACGTATGCACTTGAGTCGTTGTTTACTATTGTTTCTATGGCAGCAGTTGCCATAACAATGTATATATACACCTACACAGTTTCGACACGAGAAATTGAGTGTATTACTGATGCTAATTTTTTAGGCACTGATCACCTTACACTGACACACTGTGTGTACAACCTGGATGCCAATCAGGTTTTTTTGACATGTATTGTTTGATTACACATTATACTTTATTTGGCCATAAACCGGAAGTGACGTTTCAAACTTCCGGTCTGAGCAATGACGGTGGAACGCATTATGCGTTCCACTGACGATAATTTTGCCGCAAAAGCTGGGGGAGATGTGAGGTTTGTGGTTGGTACACTTTGTTTGTAAAACACTATAAAATGTTTCTCCAACATTGGTGTGTCCGGTCCACGGCGTCATCCATTACTTGTGGGAATATTCTCTTCCCTAACAGGAAATGGCAAAGAGCACAGCAAAAGCTGCCCATATAGCCCCTCCTCAGGCTCCGCCCCCCAGTCATTCTCTTTGCCGCTCTGAACAAGTAGCATCTCCACGGAAATGGTGAAGAGTATGTGGTGTTTAGTTGTTGTTTTTTATTCTGCTATCAAGAGTTTGTTATTTTAAAATAGTGCCGGTTTGTACTATTTACTCTAAAACAGAAAGGGATGAAGAGTTCTGTTTAAAAGAGGAGTATGATTTTAGCAGCAGTAACTAAAATCAATTGCTGTTCCCACACAGGACTGTTGAGCCCAGAGAACTTCAGTTGGGGGGAACAGTTTGCAGACTTTTCTGCTCAAGGTATGAGTAGTCCATTTTCTAACAAGACTGTGTAATGCTAGAAGACTGTCATTTTCCCTCTTGGGGATCGGTAAGCCTTTTTCTTAGACTCTTAACAGAATGAAGGCTTATTATGGGCTATACACTGGTTGACACTCTTGTGGGCTAAATCGATTGCTTTATTTAAGTATTTTATGCAGTTTGAAGTGATTTTCTAAACTTTTAGTGTTTGGGAACGTTTTTAGGCGCCAGGCAGTCGTTTAGACAACTTCCCAGTCAGGAAGGGCCTTTCACTATAGTAGGCAGAGCCTCATTTTCGGGGCATAATTGCGCAGTTTCTTTTGGATGCAGTGCATGCAGCTGCATGTGAGAGGGTCTGGTGATCATTGAAAACGTTCCTGGAAGGCTTCATTTGGTATCGTATAACCCCCAGGGACAGGTGAAGTCGTAGCAAACGCTGTGGCTGGGACTGTAGTGGGGTTAAAATTGCTGATTGATTAAACGACTCCGGTTTCCTCATTTAAGGGGTTAAAAGCTTGAAAATTGGGGTGCAATACTTTTAAAGCATTAAGACACTGTGGTAAAGATTGGATATTTCCTTCATAGTTTTTCACATATTCAGTAAAAAAGTGTGCTCTGCTTAACATTTAAAGAGACAGTAACGGTTTTGTTTTAAAACGTTTTTTTTTGCATTATTAGCCTGTTTAAGCCTGTCTAACATGTCTGTACCTTCAGATAGAACATGTTCTGTATGTATGGAGGCCATGGTGGTCCCCCCTTCAAATGTATGTGATAATTGTGCCATAGCGTCCAGACAAAGTAAGGACAGTACTGTCACATTTAATAAGGTTGCCCAAGATGATTCCTCAAATGAAGGTAGTGGGGATAGTTCTTCATCCTCTCCTTCTGTGTCAATACCAGTTATGCCCGTGCAGGCGACCCCTAGTACATCTAGCGCGCCAATGCTTGTTACTATGCAACAATTAACGGCAGTAATGGATAATTCCATAGCTAATATTTTATCCAAAATGCCAGCATTTCAAAGAAAGCGTGATTGCTCAGTTTTAAATACAGTGGAGCAAGAAGGCGCTGACGATAATTTATCTGTCATACCCTCACACCACTCAGAAGTGGCAGTGAGGGAGGGTTTGTCGGAGGGAGAACTTTCTGATTCAGGAAGAGTTTCTCAACAGGCAGAACCTGATGTTGTGACGTTTAAATTTAAGTTAGAGCATCTCCGCGCATTACTTAAGGAGGTACTAACTACACTGGATGATTGTGACTCTCTGGTCATTCCAGAAAAATTGTGCAAGATGGACAAATTCCTAGAGGTCCCGGTGCACCCTGATGCCTTTCCGATACCTAAAAGGGTGGCGGACATAGTGAATAAGGAGTGGGAGAAGCCAGGCATACCTTTCGTCCCACCTCCTATATTTAAGAAATTGTTCCCCATGGTCGACCAAAGGAAGGACGCATGGCAAACAGTCCCTAAGGTTGAGGGGGCAGTTTCTACGCTAGCCAAACGCACGATTCCCATTGAGGACAATTGTGCTTTCAAAGATCCTATGGATAAAAAAATTGGAGGGTTTGCTTAAAAAGATTTTTGTTCAGCAAGGTTACCTCCTCCAACCAATTTCGTGCATTATTCCTGTCACCACGGCGGCGTGTTTCTAGTTCGATGAACTAGAAAAGTCGCTCAATAAGGATACTCCATATGAGCAAGTCATGGACAGAATTCACGCACTTAAGTTAGCTAATTCCTTTATTTTAGATGCCGCTTTGCAATTGGCGAGGTTAGCAGCGAAAAATTCAGGTTTTGCAATTGTGGCGCGTAGAGCGCTTTGGCTAAAGTCTTGGTCGGCGGATGTGTCTTCCAAGACAAAATTGCTTAATATCCCTTTCAAAGGTAAGACCCTTTTTGGGCCAGAATTGAAAGAAATTATTTCAGACATCACTGGGGGGAAGGGCCATGCCCTCCCACAGGATAGGCCTTTCAAGGCTAAGAATAAGTCCAATTTTCATTCCTTTCGTAATTTCAGGAACGGACCGGCTTCTAACTCTGCAGCCTCTAGACAAGAAGGTAACGCTTCCCAGGCTAAACCAGCTTGGAAACCAATGCAAGGCTGGAACAAGGGTAAACAGGCCAAGAAGCCTGCTGCTGCTACCAAGACAGCATGAAGGGGTAGCCCCCGATCCGGGACCGGATCTAGTAGGGGGCAGACTCTCTCTTTGCTCAGGCTTGGGTAAGAGATGTTCCGGATCCCTGGGCACTAGAAATAGTCTCTCAGGGTTATCTTCTAGAATTCAAGGAACTTCCTCCAAGGGGAAGGTTCCACATGTCTCGCTTATCTTCAGACCAGATAAAGAGACAGGCATTCTTACATTGTGTAGAAGACCTGTTAAAGATGGGAGTGATACACCCAGTTCCAACAGTGGAACAAGGTCAGGGGTTTTACTCAAACCTGTTTGTAGTTCCCCAAAAAAGAGGGAACTTTCAGACCAATTCTGGATTTAAAAATTCTAAACAATTTTACCTACAATCCAGGAGGGTCAATATATGACTACCATGGATTTAAATGATGCTTACCTACATATTCCTATCCACAAAGATCATCATCAGTTCCTAAGGTTCGCCTTTCTGGACAAACATTACCAGTTCGTGGCTCTTCCATTCGGTTTAGCCACTGCTCCCAGAATTTTCACAAAGGTGCTAGGGTCCCTTCTGGCGGTTCTAAGACCGAGGGGCATTGCAGTGGCACCTTATCTAGACGACATTCTAATTCAAGCGTCGTCTCTTTCCAAGGCAAAGGCTCATACAGACATTGTTCTAGCCTTTCTCAGATCTCACGGGTGGAAGGTGAACGTAGAAAAGAGTTCCCTGTCTCCGTCAACAAGAGTTCCCTTTTTGGGAACATTAATAGATTCTTTAGAAATGAGGATCTTCCTGACAGAAGTCAGAAAGTCAAAGCTTCTAAACGCTTGTCAAGTTCTTCACTCTATTCTGCAGCCTTCCATAGCTCAGTGCATGGAAGTAGTAGGATTGATGGTTGCAGCAATGGACATAGTTCCTTTTGCTCGAATTGATCTAAGACCATTACAACTGTGCATGCCCAATCAGTGGAATGGGGACTATGCAGACTTGTCGCCTCAGATTCAAGTAGACCAGATAACCAGAGACTCACTCTGTTGGTGGTTGACTCAGGATCACCTGTCTCAGGGATTGAGTTTCCGCAGACCAGAGTGGGTCATTGTCACGACCGACGCCAGTCTATTAGGCTGAGGCGCGGTCTGGGATTCCCTGAAAGCTCAGGTCTATGGTCTCGGGAAGAGTCTCTTCTCCCGATAAACATCCTGGAACTGAGAGCGATATTCAATGCTCTCCGAGCTTGGCCTCAACTAGCAAAGGCCGGATTCATAAGATTCCAGTCAGACAACATGACGACTAGCTTACATCAACCATCAGGGAGGAACAAAGAGTTCCTTGGCGATGAGAGAGGTATCCAAGATCATCAAATGGGCGGAGGATCACTCCTGCCATCTATCTGCAATTCACATCCCAGGAATAGACGACTGGGAGGCGGATTATCTGAGTCGTCAGACTTTCCATCCGGGGGAGTGGGAACTCCACCCGGAGGTCTTTGCCCAGTTAACCAAATTATGGGGCATTCCAGACATGGATCTGATGGCGTCTCGTCAGAACTTCAAGGTTCCTTGCTACCGGTCCAGATACAGGGATCCCAAGGTGACTCTAGTGGATGCATTAGTGGCGCCTTGGTCGTTCAACCTAGCTTATGTGTTTCCACCGTTTCCTCTCCTTCCCAGGCTCGTAGCCAGGATCTAACAGGAGAAGGCCTCGGTGATTCTGATAGCTCCTGCGTGGCCACGCAGGACTTGGTATGCAGACCTGGTGAATATGTCATCGGCTCCACCATGGAAGCTACCTTTGAGACAGGATCTTCTAGTACAAGGTCCATTCGAACATCCAAATCTAGTTTCTCTGCAGCTGACTGCTTGGAAATTGAACGCTTGATTTTATCCAAGCGTGGGTTTTCAAATTCAGTGATAGATACTCTGGTCCAAGCCAGAAAACCTGTGACTAGAAAGATTTACCATAAAATATGGAAAAAATATATCTGTTGGTGTGAATCCAAGGGATTCTCCTGGAGTAAGATTAAAATTCCTAAGATTCTTTCCTTTCTACAAGAGGGTTTGGATAAAGGGTTGTCAGCGAGTTCTCTAAAAGGACAGATTTCTGCCTTATCTGTTTTGTTACACAAACGCCTGGCAGCTGTGCCATATGTACAAGCTTTTGTACAGGCTTTGGTCAGAATCAAGCCTGTTTACAGACCCATGACTCCTCCTTGGAGTCTAAATTTAGTTCTTTCAGTTCTTCAAGGGGTTCCGTTTAAACCCTTACATTCCATAGATATCAAGTTACTATCTTGGAAAGTTCTGTTTTTGGTTGCTATTTCTTCTGCTAGAAGAGTTTCTGAATTATCTGCTTTGCAGTGTGATCCACCCTTTCTGGTGTTCCATTCAGATAAGGTCGTTTTGCGTACCAAGCCTGGTTTTCTTCCAAAAGTTGTTTCCAACAAGAATATTAACCAGGAAATAGTTGTTCCTTCTCTGTGTCCGAATCCAGTTTCAAAGAAGGAACGTTTGTTACACAATTTAGATGTAGTCCGTGCTTTAAAGTTCTATTTAGAAGCAACAAAGGATTTTAGACAAACCTCATCTTTGTTTGTCGTTTACTCTGGTAAGAGGAGAGGACAAAAAGCTACTGCTACCTCTCTTTCTTTCTGGCTGAAAAGCATCATCCGATTGGCTTATGAGACTGCCGGACGGCAGCCTCCTGAAAGAATCACAGCTCACTCTACTAGGGCTGTGGCTTCCACATGGGCCTTCAAGAATGAGGCTTCTGTTGATCAGATCTGTAAGGCAGTGACTTGGTCTTCCTTGCACACTTTTGCCAAATTCTACAAATTTGATACTTATGCTTCTTCGGAGGCTATTTTTGGGAGAAAGGTTTTGCAAGCCGTGGTGCCTTCCGTTTAGGTAACCTGATTTGCTCCCTCCCTTCATCCGTGTCCTAAAGCTTTGGTATTGGTTCCCACAAGTAATGGATGACGCCGTGGACCGGACACACCAATGTTGGAGAAAACAGAATTTATGCTTACCTGATAAATTACTTTCTCCAACGGTGTGTCCGGTCCACGGCCCGCCCTGGTTTTTTAATCAGGTTTGAAAAATTTCTTTCTCTATACACTACAGTCACCACGGCACCCTATAGTTTCTCCTTTTTTTCTCCTAACCGTCGGTCGAATGACTGGGGGGCGGAGCCTGAGGAGGGGCTATATGGGCAGCTTTTGCTGTGCTCTTTGCCATTTCCTGTTAGGGAAGAGAATATTCCCACAAGTAATGGATGACGCCGTGGACCGGACACACCGTTGGAGAAAGTAATTTATCAGGTAAGCATAAATTCTGTTTTTGTTATTATCACTGTTGTATGCTGATGATGGGGTTATAATACCCCGAAAACGTTCCACATTAAAATTTTGAAAAAAAGACCTGTGAGTGCAAACGTTTGTTCCTGTACTTTGCCTTATCTTTGCACCCAGGCTGTCGGCATCTGGTGGGTTAAGCTGGAAGAAGTATGTATGTATGTATATATATATATATATATATATATATATATATATATATATATATATATATATATATATATATATATATAAGCTTATTCTTTGATATTGATACTTTGAGGAAAAAAGATATCAAACTGGAATTAGACATTAAGTCATTTATGATATATAAACATGACAAGCGTATTCCTAGAGGGTTAAGGATACGAAAATTTCCCTCATTTTGAGTTCTAGAGGCGGAATTCATTTCTAAATGGAATGCAATTCTAGACACCTGTTCTTTTGCTCTGATTGATCTATTGATTGAATATAAGCAACAACAAAGGGTTGAGCTACTTGAAGAAATGAAAGCAATACAGGAAAAGCTGAAAACAGTCAAAAGAGACCCTGAGTTTAAGACATATGACAGTTTGAGAAAAATATGATCTCTTTTCATCAGGAATTGTGGGAATTTAAATCTAGGAAAGTATCTAGAGACAAGTATAATTATGATCATCAGACAGTATATAGATGGGATAATGATGGTTTTGACAAAGAACCTAGGAAAGGTAGATGGTGGTTTAAAAACCGTACAAAAAAAAAGGAAAGCAAGTAACATTCTCAGATACCGAGTATGAAGTGGAATCCTCAGATGGTGAAAACAACATAGAAGAATCCCGACCCACTGTGCTGCAGGCTTCTTTTGATTTACCTAATAATAAGGTTTCAAAAAACGGTCAATGACTTTTCCCAAGGACAAAAGAAAAAAAATACACAGGGGAAAAAGAAATAGAAACAAAAGAAGGGGAAGTCACACAAAACAAGAAAGCATTACAACAGACATACACCACAAGATCTGGGAAACAGAACAAAAAATATGCATGAACACTAACAATGTATTAAATCTATTTAGTGTAGAGTTAACTGAACCTGAATTACAGGTCCTATCAAAGTGTTTAAATTTTGTTCCCTCCCAGCACTTTAACTTATTGAACACCATATTGGATACTAAAAGATTTGTGAGAAAATTGATTCTCCGCACACATTTTATTGATGCTGAGAGGGAACAAAACATGGATGGAACACAGAATGCACAGACAGGGGTTAACTTATTGTTCTCTGAAATGTGTACTGTTTTGAATCTAGAAGAATTGCTTAGAGAAAATGTAGAAGATTTAGATAATTTGGTTACAAAAGAGGATATTGATATAACTGAATTCAGAAAAAAGAGTAATTTCTATCCTGTTAACTCTAGAACACAAGCAGTGGAGATTTTCCAAAACGTTGTAGAAGAAAAATTGAGAGAGTTGGAAAATATAAAAAAAGAAACACAAAATTTGTCACTAAAAGAAAAAGAGGCACTGAAAAAACTAACAGTGGACAATAGGATAGTGGTGAGGCCCTCTGATAAGGGGGGAAATGTGGTGGTTTTGGATAGAGAAGCTTACACCAAGGAAGCGCCTAGACAACTTCAGAATACTGAAGTATATAGTAGATTGAGAGAAAATCCTACAAAACAATATACAAAGATTCTGACAGATATAGTTAAAGCTGCTAGATACAATAATGTTATTACACAAGCTACAGAGGAAATGTTGGTTCCTGATAATCCTGTAAACCCCATCTTCCACTATTTTCCGAAAGTCCACAAAGACCGTGACAAGCCCCCGGGGCGCCCTATAATTGCTGGCATCAACTCTCTCAATGAACCCCTTTCCAGCATTATCGATAGCTTTCTTCAACCCATAGTTGGAAAATTACCAAGCTATATACAGGATACCACATCTCTATTACTAAAGATGGAAAATGTGAAATGGAAATCTAGTTATAGATTCCTAGTAGTAGATGTGGCATCCTTGTATACATCCATCCTCCATGAGAAAGATATACAGGCAGTTGACTTTTTCTTGGAACATTGTAGTAACTATGACACAACAACCAAACAGTTCATTATTAACGCAATTGAATACCTACTTACACATAATTTTTTTATGTTTGAGGGGGGTTTCTTTCTCCAAAGATGTGGGACCGCCATGGGGGCGAAATTTGCCTCCTGTTACGCCAATCTCTTTATGGGATGGTGTGAGCGGTTCCACGTCTTTGGAGACAGAAACCCACTCCAGGAAAAGATCATTATATATGCCAGGTTCATAGATTATCTGTTTTTTATTATAGACAGCGATGAACAAAATATAGATATATTTTGTAACTATCTAAACCAAAACGATAGTGGCATAAAATTGAGAGGTGAACAAAACAGTAATACCATTTGCTTCCTAGATAGAACAATCAAGGGAGATAGTGACACTGCCTCAATTGAAACTGACTTGTATAGGAAACACACATCGGGGAATACTATACTGGATTATAGTTTGTCATCCAAAACACACTCTACAGGGAATCCCCAAAGGACAGTACATAAGAGCCAAGCGAAATTGTACTAAAGAATAGAAATATATGAAACAGGTAGATATAATTACTGATCGTCTGAGAAATAGAGGATATAAGACACAGACCCTTATTAAAGCTAGGGAAGAAGTGGATGCTTTACCTAGAAGTGAGGTTTTGAAATAGAAAAAACAGGAAAAGGGAATAAGGGAAAACGGAAAGAGAAACCCAATTTTATTACAAGTTATAGCTTGGAATATTTGTAAGATTGTTAGAGAGAGTATCTATTCTTTACTCAGATCCTATATTGAAAAGGATCATACAAGGGGGGGGTGAGAGTTCATACTTAGAAAGGGTAAGACAATAAGAAACTATATTTCCCCATCAGACTGTTCAGGCAAATCAAATAATAAATGTTGGCTTAAACAAAGAAAGGGATTTTTTCGATGTAGACACAATATCTGTAAAACATGTGACTATGTTGTAGAAGGTGATAATTTCACCTCCACTAGTACCCATAAATCCCATGATAGAATCAGATACTCCTGTAGCACGACATTTCTCCAACATAGGTGTGTCCGGTCCACGGCGTCATCCTTACTTGTGGGATATTCTCTTCCCCAACAGGAAATGGCAAAGAGCCCAGCAAAGCTGGTCACATGATCCCTCCTAGGCTCCGCCTACCCCAGTCATTCTCTTTGCCGTTGTACAGGCAACATCTCCACGGAGATGGCTTAGAGTTTTTTAGTGTTTAACTGTAGTTTTTCATTATTCAATCAAGAGTTTGTTATTTTCAAATAGTGCTGGTACGTACTATTTACTCAGAAACAGAAAAGAGATGAAGAATTCTGTTTGTATGAGGAAAATGATTTTAGCAACCGTAACTAAAATCCATGGCTGTTCCACACAGGACTGTTGAGAGCAATTAACTTCAGTTGGGGGAACAGTTTGCAGTCTCTTGCTGCTTGAGGTATGACACATTCTAACAAGACGATGTAATGCTGGAAGCTGTCATTTTCCCTATGGGATCCGGTAAGCCATGTTTATTAAGATTGTAAATAAGGGCTTCACAAGGGCTTATTTAAACTGTAGACTTTTTTTGGGCTAAATCGATTGATATTAACACTTATTTAGCCTTGAGGAATCATTTATTCTGGGTATTTTGATTTAATAATAAGGCACTGTTTTAGACACCTTATTCTTTAGGGGCTTTCCCAAAGCATAGGCAGAGTCTCATTTTCGCGCCGGTGTTGCGCACTTGTTTTTGAGAGGCATGGCATGCAGTCGCATGTGAGAGGAGCTCTGATACTTATAAAAGACTTCTGAAGGCGTCATTTGGTATCGTATTCCCCTTTGGGTTTGGTTGGGTCTCAGCAAAGCAGATACCAGGGACTGTAAAGGGGTTTAAAGCTTAAAACGGCTCCGGTTCCGTTATTTTAAGGGTTAAAGCTTCCAAAATTGGTGTGCAATATTTTCAAGGCTTTAAGACGCTGTGGTGAAAATTTGGTGAATTTTGAACAATTCCTTCATGTTTTTTCGCAATTGCAGTAATAAAGTGTGTTCAGTTTAAAATTTAAAGTGACAGTAACGGTTTTATTTTAAAACGTTTTTTGTACTTTCTGATCAAGTTTATGCCTGTTTAACATGTCTGAACTACCAGATAGACTGTGTTCTGAATGTGGGGAAGCCAGAATTCCTATTCATTTAAATAAATGTGATTTATGTGATAATGACAATGATGCCCAAGATGATTCCTCAAGTGAGGGGAGTAAGCATGGTACTGCATCATTCCCTCCTTCGTCTACACGAGTCTTGCCCACTCAGGAGGCCCCTAGTACATCTAGCGCGCCAATACTCCTTACTATGCAACAATTAACGGCTGTAATGGATAATTCTGTCAAAAACATTTTAGCCAAAATGAACCCTTGTCAGCGTAAGCGTGGCTGCTCTGTTTTAGTTACTGAAGAGCATGACGACGCTGATATTAATATCTCTGAAGGGCCCCTAACCCAATCTGAGGGGGCCAGGGAGGTTTTGTCTGAGGGAGAAATTACTGATTTAGGGAACATTTCTCAGCAGGCTGAATCTGATGTGATTACATTTAAATTTAAATTGGAACACCTCCGCATTTTGCTTAAGGAGGTATTATCCACTCTGGATGATTGTGAAAATTTAGTCATCCCAGAGAAACTATGTAAAATGGACAAGTTCCTAGAGGTGCCGGGGCTCCCAGAAGCTTTTCCTATACCCAAGCGGGTGGCGGACATTGTTAATAAAGAATGGGAAAGGCCCGGTATTCCTTTCGTCCCTCCCCCCATATTTAAAAAATTGTTTCCTATGGTCGACCCCAGAAAGGACTTATGGCAGTCAGTCCCCAAGGTCGAGGGAGCGGTCTCTACTTTAAACAAACGCACCACTATTCCCATAGAGGATAGTTGTGCTTTCAAAGATCCTATGGATAAAAAATTAGAAGGTTTGCTTAAAAAGATGTTTGTTCAGCAGGGTTACCTTCTACAACCCATTTCATGCATTGTCCCTGTCACTACAGCCGCATATTTCTGGTTTGATGAACTGCTTAAGGTGCTCGATAGTGACTCTCCTCCTTATGAGGAGATTATGGACAGAATCAATGCTCTCAATTTGGCTAATTCTTTCACTCTAGACGCCTCTTTGCAATTGGCTAAGTTAGCGGCTAAGAACTCTGGGTTTGCTATTGTGGCGCGCAGAGCGCTTTGGTTGAAATCTTGGTCGGCTGATGCGTCTTCCAAGAACAAGCTACTAAACATTCCTTTCAAGGGGAAAACGCTGTTTGGTCCTGACTTGAAAGAGATTATCTCTGATATCACTGGGGGTAAGGGCCACGCCCTTCCTCAGGATCGGCCCTTCAAGGCAAAAAATAGACCTAATTTTCGTCCCTTTCGTAAAAACGGACCAGCCCAAGGGGCTACGTCCTCTAAGCAAGAGGGTAATACTTCTCAGGCCAAGCCAGCTTGGAGACCAATGCAAGGCTGGAACAAGGGAAAGCAGGCCAAGAAACCTGCCACTGCTACCAAGACAGCATGAAATATTGGCCCCCGATCCGGGACCGGATCTGGTGGGGGGCAGACTCTCTCTCTTCGCTCAGGCTTGGGCAAGAGATGTTCTGGATCCTTGGGCGCTAGAAATAGTCTCCCAGGGTTATCTTCTGGAATTCAAGGGACTTCCCCCAAGGGGGAGGTTCCACAAGTCGCAGTTGTCTTCAGACCACATAAAAAGACAGGCGTTCTTACATTGTGTAGAAGACCTGTTAAAAATGGGAGTGATTCATCCTGTTCCATTAAGAGAACAAGGGATGGGGTTCTACTCCAATCTGTTCATAGTTCCCAAAAAAGAGGGAACGTTCAGACCAATCCTAGATCTCAAGATCTTAAACAAATTTCTCAAGGTTCCATCGTTTAAGATGGAAACCATTCGAACTATCCTTCCTTCCATCCAGGAAGGTCAATTTATGACCACGGTGGATTTAAAGGATGCGTATCTACATATTCCTATCCACAAGGAACATCATCGGTTCCTAAGGTTTGCATTCCTGGACAAACATTACCAGTTCGTGGCGCTTCCTTTCGGTTTAGCCACTGCTCCAAGGATTTTCACAAAGGTACTAGGGTCCCTTCTAGCGGTGCTAAGACCAAGGGGCATTGCAGTAGTACCTTACCTGGACGACATTCTGATTCAAGCGTCGTCCCTTCCTCAAGCAAAGGCTCACACGGACATTGTCCTGGCCTTTCTCAGATCTCACGGCTGGAAAGTGAACGTGGAAAAGAGTTCTCTATCCCCGTCAACAAGGGTTCCCTTCTTGGGAACAATTATAGACTCCTTAGAAATGAGGATCTTTCTAACAGAGGCCAGAAAAACAAAGCTTCTGGACTCTTGTCGGATACTTCATTCCGTTCCTCTTCCTTCCATAGCTCAGTGCATGGAAGTGATCGGGTTGATGGTGGCGGCGATGGACATAGTTCCTTTTGCGCGCATTCATCTAAGACCATTACAACTGTGCATGCTCAGTCAGTGGAATGGGGACTATACAGACTTGTCTCCGAAGATACAAGTAAATCAGAGGACCAGAGACTCACTCCGTTGGTGGCTGTCCCTGGACAATCTGTCTCAAGGGATGATGTTCCACAGACCAGAGTGGGTCATTGTCACGACCGACGCCAGTCTGATAGGCTGGGGCGCGGTCTGGGGATCCCTGAAAGCTCAGGGTCTTTGGTCTCGGGAAGAATCTCTTCTACCGATAAATATTCTGGAACTGAGAGCGATATTCAATGCGCTCCAGGCCTGGCCCCAGCTTGCGAGGACCAGGTTCATACGGTTTCAATCAGACAACATGACGACTGTTGCGTACATCAACCATCAGGGGGTAACAAGGAGTTCCCTAGCGATGGAAGAAGTAACCAAAATTATTCTTTGGGCGGAGTCTCACTCCTGCCACCTGTCTGCTATCCACATCCCAGGAGTGGAAAATTGGGAAGCGGATTTTCTGAGTCGTCAGACATTGCATCCGGGGGAGTGGGAACTCCATCCGGAAATCTTTGCCCAAGTCACTCACCTGTGGGGCATTCCAGACATGGATCTGATGGCCTCTCGTCAGAACTTCAAAGTTCCTTGCTACGGGGCCAGATCCAGGGATCCCAAGGCGGCTCTAGTGGATGCACTAGTAGCACCTTGGACCTTCAAACTAGCTTATGTGTTCCCGCCATTTCCTCTCATCCCCAGGCTGATAGCCAGGATCAAGCAGGAGAGGGCGTCGGTGATCTTGATAGCTCCTGCGTGGCCACGCAGGACTTGGTATGCAGATCTGGTGAATATGTCATCGGCTCCACCTTGGAAGCTACCTTTGAGACGAGACCTTCTTGTTCAGGGTCCGTTCGAACATCCGAATCTGGTTTCACTCCAGCTGACTGCTTGGAGATTGAACGCTTGATTTTATCGAAGCGAGGATTCTCAGATTCTGTGATCGATACTCTTGTTCAGGCCAGAAAGCCTGTGACTAGAAAGATTTACCACAAAATTTGGAAAAAATATATCTGTTGGTGTGAATCTAAAGGATTCCCTTGGGACAAGGTTAAGATTCCTAGGATTCTATCCTTCCTTCAAGAAGGATTGGAAAAAGGAGTATCTGCAAGTTCCCTGAAGGGACAGATTTCTGCCTTGTCGGTATTACTTCACAAAAAGCTGGCAGCTGTGCCAGATGTTCAAGCCTTTGTTCAGGCTCTGGTTAGAATCAAGCCTGTTTACAAACCTTTGACTCCTCCTTGGAGTCTCAATTTAGTTCTTTCAGTTCTTCAGGGGGTTCCGTTTGAACCCTTACATTCCGTTGATATTAAGTTATTATCTTGGAAAGTTTTGTTTTTAGTTGCGATTTCTTCTGCTAGAAGAGTCTCAGAATTATCTGCTCTGCAGTGTTCTCCTCCTTATCTGGTGTTCCATGCAGATAAGGTGGTTTTACGTACTAAACCTGGTTTTCTTCCAAAAGTTGTTTCTAACAAAAACATTAACCAGGAGATTATCGTACCTTCTCTGTGTCCAAAACCAGTTTCAAAGAAGGAACGTTTGTTGCACAATTTGGATGTTGTTCGCGCTCTAAAATTCTATTTAGATGCTACAAAGGATTTTAGACAAACATCTTCCTTGTTTGTTGTTTATTCAGGTAAAAGGAGAGGTCAAAAAGCAACTTCTACCTCTCTCTCTTTTTGGATTAAAAGCATCATCAGATTGGCTTACGAGACTGCCGGACGGCAGCCTCCCGAAAGAATCACAGCTCATTCCACTAGGGCTGTGGCTTCCACATGGGCCTTCAAGAACGAGGCTTCTGTTGATCAGATATGTAGGGCAGCGACTTGGTCTTCACTGCACACTTTTACCAAATTTTACAAGTTTGATACTTTTGCTTCTTCTGAGGCTATTTTTGGGAGAAAGGTTTTGCAAGCCGTGGTGCCTTCCATTTAGGTGACCTGATTTGCTCCCTCCCTTCATCCGTGTCCTAAAGCTTTGGTATTGGTTCCCACAAGTAAGGATGACGCCGTGGACCGGACACACCTATGTTGGAGAAAACAGAATTTATGTTTACCTGATAAATTTCTTTCTCCAACGGTGTGTCCGGTCCACGGCCCGCCCTGGTTTTTTTTAATCAGGTCTGATATTTTATTTTCTTTAACTACAGTCACCACGGTACCATATGGTTTCTCCTATGCAAATATTCCTCCTTAACGTCGGTCGAATGACTGGGGTAGGCGGAGCCTAGGAGGGATCATGTGACCAGCTTTGCTGGGCTCTTTGCCATTTCCTGTTGGGGAAGAGAATATCCCACAAGTAAGGATGACGCCGTGGACCGGACACACCGTTGGAGAAAGAAATTTATCAGGTAAACATAAATTCTGTTTTTAGGGAGAACCACAATTCAGACACCAAGTTAATAGTGCAGGCAATTGACCATGTCCCCATATGGAAAAGGGGGGGGGGGATAGGGAGACAAAATTAGGTCTCAGAGAAACATTTTGGATTTTTACCCTTAATAGTACTGTACCACAAGGGTTAAACTTTAGAAGAGATATCGACCTCTGTGTTTAGATCTCTCTGTTCTTCACATTGTGCCATATAAGTATTATTAATATCTCTACATGGTTATTAAACTAGGCAAATGAATGTATATGTGTTTTAATATAGTAAAGGTATTGAACTAGCCTATAGGGTTATACTTTTGAATACACAATGGCATTACCTGGTTATGTATGACATTTTTGTAAATATGTACATCAATATTTTCTAGATCCATGTAGACTTGTTACAATAACCATGATGATCATAGTATTAACATCAGCACGAAACATGTCTGCCGCATGGGAACACAGCTAGGGTTAGTTAGTCAGTGTCTTATGTTGTAGATACTTACCTCCTGATTTTAAAAGGATATCGATCAATAAACGTTTGGATTTATATTGGAGTGCCTGGACATCTTCCTTGTGCGTGTGTGTATATATATATATATATATATATATATATCTATATTCTCTTCCCCTAAAACTCCAGAAGTTTTCCAGTTTCCTGATTTAGTAACTGAAATTAAACCTAAAGAATAGAAAAAACTGCTATTCCTTTCTTTTGCAAGATGTACTGAGTCCACGGATTCATCCTAACTTGTGGGATATTGTCCTTCCTGACAGGAAGTAGCAAAGAGAGCACCACAGCAGAGCTGTCTATATAGATCCCCCCTTAACTCCACCCCCCAGTCATTCTCTTTGCTGGCTCTAAGCAGGAAGGGTAAAGAGAAGAGGTGTTAAACTTAGTTTTATTTTATCTTCAATCAAGAGTTTGTTATTTTTAAATGGTACCGGTGTTGTACTATTTACTCTCAGGCAGGACATAGATGAAGATTTCTGCCTGGAGGATGATGATCTTAGCATTTGTAAATAAGGTCCACTGCTGTTCCCACATGAGCTGAGGAGTACAGGAAAACTTCAGTGTGAGGAACGGTTTCTTGCTATACAGTAATGAGGTATGTTCAGTCATATTTTCTGCAGAGACTGTGTTAACTCAGAAAGACTGACAGTGTCCCCATTAGGGGAAGGGTAAGCAGTAATCCTAGGGATTTGCTGTCTGAGGGAGAGATTTCTGATTCAAAAAGGAAAGATGTTCCCTCAGACAGATTCAGATATGACGGCATTTAAATTTAAGCTAGAGCACCTCCGTTCATTGCTCAGGGAGGTTTTAGCTACTCTGGATGATTGTGACCCTATTGTCGTTCCAGAGAAATTGTGTAAAATGGACAAATATTTAGAGGTTCCTGTTTACACTGATGTTTTTCCGGTCCCTAAGAGGATTTCGGACATTGTTACTAAGGAGTGGGATAGACCAGGTATTCCGTTCGCTCCCCCTCCTGTTTTTAAGAAAATGTTCCCCATTTCTGACACCATAAAGGACTCATGGCAGACGTTCCCTAAGGTGGTGGGAGCTATTTCTACTCTGGCTAAGCGTACAACTATACCTATTGAAGACAGTTGTGCTTTCATTGATCCTATGGATAAAAAGTTAGAGGGTCTCCTAAAGAAAATTTTTGTTTATCAGGGTTTTCTTCTTCAACCTATAGCGTGCATTGTTCCGGTAACCACTGCAGCTGCTTTTTTGTTTGAGGCTCTAGAAGAGGCTCTTCAGATGGAGACCCCACTAGATGATATTTTGGACAGAATTAAGGCCCTTAAGTTGGTTAATTCTTTTATTACAGACGCCGCTTTTCATCTTGCTAAGTTAGCGGCAAAGAATTCAGGTTTTGCCATTTTAGCACGAAGAGCGTTATGGCTTAAGTACTGGTCAGCTGATGTGTCATCTAAATCTAAGCTTTTGACCATCCCTTTCAAAGTTAAGACCCTATTCGGGCCTGCACTGAAAGAGATCATTTCAGACATCACTGGAGGGAAGGGTCATGCCCTCCCTCAAGATAAGTCAAATAAGACAAGGACCAAACAAAATAATTTTCGTTCCTTTCGAAACTTCAAGGGTGGTCACGCTTCCTCTTCCCCTGCTGCAAAGCAAGAGGGGAACTTTGCTCAATCCAAGCCAACCTGGAGACCTAACCAGGCTTGGAACAAGGGTAAACAGGCCAAAAAGCCTGCTGCTGCCACTAAGACAGTATGAAGGGGTAGCCCCGGTTCCGGGACCGGATCAAGTAGGGGTAGACTTTCTCTCTTTGCTCAGGCCTGGGCAAGAGACATTCAGGACTCCTGGGCCGTAGAAATTGTAACCCAGGGGTATCTCCTAGATTTCAAAGATTCTCCTCCAAGGGGGAGGTTCCATCTTTCTCAACTGTCTGTAAACCAGACAAAAAGAGAGGCGTTCTTACGCTGTGTAGAAGACCTTTTTACCATGGGAGTGATCTGCCTAGTTCTGTAAACAGAACAGGGGCAAGGTTTCTACTCCAATCTGTTTGTGGTTCCCAAAAAAGAGGGAACCTTCAGACCAATTCTAGATCTCAAGATCCTAAACCAATTCCTAAGAGTTCCATCCTTCAAGATGGAGACCATTCGGACTATTTTACCAATGATCCAGGAGGGTCAATATATGACTACCGTGGATCTAAAGGATGCCTATCTACACATTCCTATTCACAAAGATCATCACCAGTTCCTCAGGTTTGCCTTTCTGTACAGGCATTACCAGTTTGTGGCTCTTCCCTTCGGGTTGGCCACGGCGCCAAGAATCTTCACAAAGCTTCTAGGGTCCCTTCTGGCGGTCCTAAGGCCGAGGGGCATAGCAGTGGCGCCTTATCTAGACTTAATTTGACTTTCCAACTTGCCAAGTCTCACACGGACTTAGTGTTGGCCTTTCTAAGATCTTATGGGTGGAAGGTGAACGTGAAAAAGAGTTCTCTTATTCCTCTCACAAGAGTTCTATTCCTGGGAACTCTGATAGATTCGGTGGACATGAAAATATTTCTGACGGAGGTCAGGAAATCAAAGATTTTAACCACCTGCCGAGCTCTTCATTCCATTCCTCGGCCGTCAGTGGCTCAGTGTATGGAGGTAATCAGACTTATGGTAGCGGCAATGCACATAGTTCCGTTTGCTCGCTTGCATCTCAGACCTCTGCAACTATGCATGCTCAAACAGTGGAATGGGGATTATGCAGATTTATCTCCTCAGATAAATCTGGATCAAGAGACCAGAGACTCTCTTCTTTGGTGGTTGTCACCAGATCACCTGTCCAGGGGAATGTGTTTCCGCAGGCTAGTGTGGGTTATTGTGACGACGGACGCCAGCCTACTGGGCTGGGGTGCAGTCTGGAATTCCCTGAAAACACAGGGTTTGTGGACTCAGGAGGAGGCCCTCCTACTGATAAATATTCTGGAATTAAGAGCGATATTCAATGCTCTTCAGGCGTGGCCTCAGCTGGCTTCGGCCAGATTAATCAGGTTTCAGTCGGACAACATCACGACACTAGCTTATATCAATCATCAGGGGGGGAACAAGGAGTTCCTTGGCGATGATAGAAGTTTCCCGGATAATCCGATGGGCAGAGACTCACTCTTGCCATCTATCAGCGATCTATATCCCAGGGGTGGAGAACTGGGAGGCAGATTTTCTAAGTTGTCAGACTTTTCATCCGGGGGAGTGGGAGCTCCATCCGGAGGTGTTTGCTCAACTGGTTCAGCTATGGGGCACACCAGAATTGGATCTGATGGCGTCTCTTCAGAACGCCAAACTTCCTCGTCACGGATCCAGGTCAAGGGATCCTCAGGCAGTACTGATAGATGTTCTAGCAGTACCCTGGTCGTTTCCACCATTCCCTCTCCTTCCGCGTCTGATTGCCAGAATCAAACAGGAGAGAGCTTTGGTGATTTTGATGGCGCCTACGTGGCCACGCAGGACTTGGTATGCAGACCTGGTGGACATGTCATCTCTGCCACCATGGACTCTGCCACTGAGACGGACCTTTTGATTCAAGGTCCATTCAACCATCCAAATCTAATTTCTCTGCAACTGACTGCTTGGAGATTGAACGCTTGATTTTATCAAAGCGGGGTTTCTCTGAGTCAGTCATAGATACCTTGATTCAGGCTCGAAAGCCTGTCACCAGGAAGATCTATCATAAGATATGGCGTAAATATCTTTTTTGGTGTGAATCCAAAGGCTACTCATGGAGTAAGATCAGGATTCCTAGGATTTTGTCTTTTCTCCAAGAAGGATTGGAAAAAGGATTGTCCGCTAGTTCCTTAAAGGGACAGTTATCTGCTTTGTCTATTCTGTTGCACAAGCGTCTGGCAGATGTCCCAGATGTTCTGGCTTTTTGTCAGGCTTTAGTTAGAATTAAGCCTGTGTTTAAACCTCTTGCTCCGCCATGAAGTCTCAATTTAGTTTGAACCCATGCATTCCATAGATATTAAGCTTCTATCTTGGAAAGTTCTGTTTCTAGTTGCTATCTCTTCAGCTCGAAGAGTTTCTGAACTATCTGCATTACAATGTGACTCGCCTTATCTTGTTTTCCATGCTGATAAGGTGGTTTTGCGTACCAAACCTGGGTTCCTCCCTAAGGTTGTTTCTATCAGGAATATCAATCAGGAAATTGTTGTTCCTTCTCTGTGTCCTAATCCTTCTTCTAAGAAGGACCGTCTGTTGCACAACTTGGACGTGGTTCGTGCCTTGAAGTTTTATTTGCAGGCAACCAAAGCTTTTCGCCAATCATCTTCTTTGTTTGTTGTCTATGCTGGAAAGCGTAGAGGTCAAAAGGCTACGGCTACCTCTCTTTCCTTTTGGCTGAAAAGCATCATCCGTTTGGCTGATGAGACTGCTGGACAGCAGCCTCCTGAAAGAATTACAGCTCACTCCACTAGAGCGGTGGCTTCCACATAGGCTTTTAAAAATGATGCTTCTGATGAACAGATTTATAAGGCTGCGACTTGGTCTTCGCTTCATACCTTTTCCAAATTTTCCAAATTTGATACCTTTGCTTCTTCGGAGGCTATTTTTGGGAGACGGGTTTTGCAAGCAGTGGTGCCTTCCGTTTAGGTTCCTGTCTTGTCCCTCCCTTCATCCGTGTCCTAAAGCTTTGGTATTAGTATCCCACAAGTTAGGATGAATCCGTGGACTCGGTACATCTTACAAAAGAAAACAGAATTTATGCTTACCTGATAAATTTCTTTCTTTTGCGATGTACCGAGTCCACGGCCCGCCCTGTCTATTCAAGACAGATAGTATTTCTCCAACATTGGTGTGTCCGGTCCACGGTGTCATCCATTACTTGTGGGATATTCTCCTCCCCCACAGGGAAAGGCAAGGAGAGCACACAGCAAGAGCTGTCCATATAGTCCCTCCCAGGCTCCGCCCCCCCAGTCATTCTCCTTGCCGCTCTGAACAAGTAGCATCTCCTCGGGGATGGTGAGGAGTTTGTGGTGTTTAGTTGTAGTTTTTTATTCTTCTATCAAGAGTTTGTTATTTTAAAATAGTGCTGGTATGTACTATTTACTCTGAAACAGAAAGAGATGAAGAGTTCTGTTTAAAAGAGGATTATGATTTTAGCAGACAGTAACTAAAATCAGTTGCTGTTCCCACACAGGACTGTTGAGATGAGATAACTTCAGTTGGGGGGAACAGTTTGCAGACTTTTCTGCTCAAGGTATGACTAGCCATTTTTCTAACAAGACTGTGTAATGCTGGAGGGCTGTCATTTTCCCCTCATGGGGATTGGTAAGCCATTTTCTTAGTCTCAAACAGAATAAAGGGCTTATTATGGGCTATAAACTGGTAGACACTTTTAGGGGCTAAATCGATTGCTTTATTTAAGTATTATATGCAGTTTGAAGTTGAATTTCACACTTTTATAACATTGGGGAACGTTTTTTAGCACCAGGCACTTGTTAAGACACCTTCCCAGTCAGGAAGGGCCTTTCTCTGTAGTAGGCAGAGCCTCATTTTCGCGCCATTACTGTGCAGTTAATTTTGAGTTCAGTACATGCAGCTGCATGTGTGAGGGTCTGGAATCCACTAAAAACGTTCCTAGATGGCTTCATTTGGTATCATATACCCCCCTGGGATTGGTGAAGTTGCAGCAAAGGCTGTGGCTGGGACTGTAAGGGGGTTAAAATGAAAAACGGCTCCGGTTTCCACATTTTAAGGGTTAACAGCTTGAAAATTGGGGTGCAATACTTTGAATGTATTAAGACACTGTGGTGAAAATTTGGTAAAGATTGGATAATTCCTTCATAGTTTTTCACATATTCAGTAATAAAGTGTGCCCTGTTTAACATTTAAAGAGACAGTAACGGTTTTGTTTTAAAACGGTTTTTGTGCTTTATTAACCAGTTTAAGCCTGTTTAACATGTCTGTACCTTCAGATAGATCATGTTCTGTATGTATGGTAGCCAATGTGGTTCCCCCTTCAAATATAGTGTGATAATTGTGCCATTGCGTCCAAACAAAGTAATGACAGAACTGTCACAAATTGTAAAGTTGCCCAGGATGATTCCTCAGATGAAGGAAGTAGACATAGTTCTACATCATCTCCTTCTGTGTCTATACCAGTTATGCCCGCGCAGGCGACCCCTAGTACTTCTAGCGCGCCAATGCTTGTTACTATGCAGTAATTGACGGCAGTAATGGATAACTCCATAGCTAATATTTTATCCAAAATGCCAGCATTTCAGAGAAAGCGCGATTGCTCTGTTTTAAACACTGTAGAGCAGGAGGGCGCTGATGATAATTTTTCTGTCATACCCTCACACCAATCTGAAGTGGCAGTGAGGGAGGGTTTGTCAGATGGGGAAATTTCTGATACAGGAAGAATTTCTCAGCAGGCAGAACCTGATGTTGTGACATTTAAATTTAAATTAGAGCATCTCCGCGCATTACTTAAGGAGGTGCTATCTACTCTGGATGATTGTGACAATCTGGTCAACCCAGAAAAATTGTGCAAGATGGACAGTTCCTTGAGGTCCCGGTGCACCCTGATGCTTTTCCAATACCTAAACGGGTGGCGGACATAGTGAATAAGGAGTGGGAGAAGCCAGGCATACCTTTTGTCCCTCCTCCTATATTTAAGAAATTGTTCCCTATGGTCGACCCCAGGAAGGACACATGGCAAACAGTCCCTAAGGTCGAGGGGGAGTTTTCTACTCTAGCCAAGCACACGACCATTCCTATTGAGGACAATTGTGCTTTCAAAGATCCTATGGATAAAAAATTGGAGGGTTTGCTTAAAAAGATTTTTGTACAGCAAGGTTACCTCCTTCAACCTATTTCGTGCATTATTCCTGTCACTACAGAGGCGCTCAGTAGGGAGACTCCGTATGAGGAAGTCATGGACAGAATTTACGCACTTAAGTTAGCTAATTCCTTTATTTTAGACGCCGCTTTGCAGTTAGCGAGGTTAGAGGCAAAAAATTCAGGGTTTACAATTGTGGCGCGCAGAGCGCTCTGGCTAAAGTCTTGGTCGGCGGATGTATCTTCCAAGACAAAATTGCTTAATACCCCTTTCAAAGGTAAGACCCCTTTTGGGCCAGAATTGAAAGAGATTATTTCAGTCATCACTGGGGGAAAGGGCCATGCCCTCCCACAAGATAAACCTTTCAAGGCTAAGAATAAGTCCAATTTTCGTTCCTTTTGCAATTTCAGGAACGGACCGGCTTCCAACTCAGCAGCCTCTAGACAAGAGGGTAACGCTTCCCAGACTAAACCAGCTTGGAAATCAATGCAAGGCTGGAACAAGGGTAAACAGGCCAAGAAACCTGCTGCTGCTACCAAGACAGCATGAAGAGGTAGCCCCCGATCCAGAACCGGATCTAGTAGGGGGCAGACTCTCTCTCTTTGCTCAGGCTTGGGCAAGAGATGTTCAGGATCCCTGGGCACTAGAAATAGTCTCTCAGGGTTATCTTCTAGAATTCAAGGAACTACCCCCAAGGGGAAGGTTCCACATGTCTCACTTATCTTCAAACCAAGTAAAGAGACAGGCATTCTTACATTGTGTAGAAGACCTGTTAAAGATGGGAGTGATACTCCCAGTTCCAACTGTGGAACAAGGTCAGGGGTTTTACTCAAATCTGTTTGTAGTTCCCAAAAAAAGAGGGAACTTTCAGACCAATTCTGGATTTAAAAATTCTAAACAAATTTCTCAGAGTGCCATCGTTCAAAATGGAAACTATTCGAACGATTTTACCTACAATCCAGGAGGGTCAATTTATGACTACCGTGGATCTAAAGGATGCGTATCTGCATATTCCTATCCACAAAGATCATCATCAGTTCCTAAGGTTCGCCTTTCTGGACAAACATTACCTATTGTGGCTCTCCCATTCGGACTAGCCACTGCTCCAAGGATTTTCACAAAGGTGCTCGGGTCCCTTCTAGCGGTTCTAAGACCCAGGGGCATTGCAGTGGCACCTTACTTGGACGACATCCTAATTCAAGCGTCGTCTCTTTCAAAGACAAAGGCTCACACAGACATTGTTCTAGCCTTTATCAGATCTCACGGGTGGTAGGTGAACATAGAAAAAAGTTCCCCGTC
This sequence comes from Bombina bombina, assembly GCF_027579735.1. Taxonomy (NCBI): domain Eukaryota; kingdom Metazoa; phylum Chordata; class Amphibia; order Anura; family Bombinatoridae; genus Bombina; species Bombina bombina. The sequence continues at coordinate 229,775,625 of NC_069499.1, forward strand.
TCCGTCAAAAAGAGTCCCTTTCTTGGGAACAATAATAGATTCTTTAGAAATGAAGATTTTCCTGACAGATGTCAGAGAGTCAAAGCTTCTAAACGCTTGTCAAGTTCTTCACTCTGTTCTACGGCCTTCCATAGCTCAGTGCATGGAAGTAGTAGGGTTGATGGTTGCAGCAATGGACATAGTTCCTTTTGCGCGAATTCATCTAAGACCATTACAACTGTGCATGCTCAAACAGTGGAATGGGGACTATACAGACTTGTCTCCAGTGATTTAAGTAGATCAGAAGACCAGAGACTCACTCTGTTGGTGGCTGACTCAGGATCATTTGTCCCAGGGAATGAGCTTCCGCAGACCAGAGTGGGTCATTGTCACGACCGACGCCAGTCTATTAGGCTGGGGCGCGGTCTGGGATTCCCTGAAAGCTCAGGGTCTATGGTCTCGGGAAGAGTCTCTTCTCCCGATAAACATCCTGGAACTGAGAGCGATATTCAGTGCTCTCCGGGCTTGGCCTCAACTAGCAAAGGCCAGATTCATAAGATTCCAATCAGACAACATGACGACTGTTGCTTACTTCAACCATCAGGGGGGAACAAGGAGTTCCCTGGCGATGAGAGAGGTGACCAAGATCATCAAATGGGCGGAGGATCACTCCTACCACCTGTCTGCGATCCACATCCCAGGAGTGGAAAACTGGGAGGCGGATTATCTGAGTCGTCAGACCTTTCATCCGGGGGAGTGGGAACTCCACCCGGAGGTGTTTGCCCAGTTGACCCAATTATGGGGCATTCCAGACATGGATCTGATGGCGTCTCATCAGAACTTCAAGGTTCCTTGCTACGGGTCCAGATCCAGGGATCCCAAGGCGACTCTAGTGGATGCATTAGTGGCGCCTTGGACTTTCAACCTAGCTTATGCGTTTCCACCGTTCCTTCTCATTCCCAGGCAGGTAGCCAGGATCAAACAGGAGAAGGCCTCGGTGATTTTGATAGCTCCTGCGTGGCCACGCAGGACTTGGTATGCAGACCTGGTGAATATGTCATCGGCTCCACCATGGAAGCTACCTTTGAGACAGGATCTTCTAGTACAAGGTCCATTCGAACATCCAAATCTAGTTTCTCTGCAGCTGACTGCTTGGAAATTGAACGCTTGATTTTGTCTAAGCGTGGGTTTTCGGATTCTGTGATAGATACTCTGGTACAAGCCAGAAAACCTGTGACTAGAAAGATTACCATAAAATATGGAAAAGATATATCTGTTGGTGTGAATCCAAGGGATTCTCATGGAGTAAGATTAAAATTCCTAGGATCCTTTCCTTTCTCCAAGAAGGTTTGGATAAGGGATTATCAGCGAGTTCTCTAAAAGGACAGATTTCTGCTTTATCTGTCTTGTTACACAAACGACTGGCAGCTGTGCCAGATGTTCAAGCTTTTGTTCAGGCTTTGGTCAGGATCAAGCCTGTTTACAGACCCTTGACTCCTCCCTGGAGTCTAAATTTGGTTCTTTCAGTTCTTCAAGGGTTTCCGTTTGAACCCTTACATTCCATAGATATCAAGTTGTTATCTTGGAAAGTTCTGTTTTTGGTTGCTATTCTTCTGCTAGAAGAGTTTCTGAATTATCTGCTCTGCAGTGTAATCCGCCCTATCTGGTGTTCCATTCAGATAAGGTTGTTTTGCGTACTAAACCTGGTTTCCTTCCAAAGGTTGTTTCCAACAAGAATATTAACCAGGAAATAGTTGTGCCTTCTTTGTGTCCGAATCCAGTTTCAAAGAAGGAACGCTTGTTACACAATTTAGATGTAGTCCGTGCTTTAAAGTTCTATTTAGAAGCAACAAAGGATTTCAGACAAACGTCTTCTCTGTTTGTAGTTTATTCTGGCAAGAGGAGAGGTCAAAAAAGCTACTGCTACCTCTCTTTCCTTTTGGCTGAAAAGCATCATACGATTGGCTTACGAGACTGCCGGACGGCAGCCTCCTGAACGAATCACAGCTCACTCTACTAGGGCTGTGGCTTCCACATGGCTTCAAGAACGAGGCTTCTGTTGATCAGATATGTAAGGCAGCGACCTGGTCTTCTCTGCACACTTTGTCCAAATTCTACAAATTTGATACTTTTGCTTCTTCGGAGGCTATTTTTGGGAGAAAGGTTTTGCAAGCCGTGGTGCCTTCTGTTTAGGTAACCTGATTTGCTCCCTCCCTTCATCCGTGTCCTAAAGCTTTGGTATTGGTTCCCACAAGTAATGGATGACACCGTGGACCGGACACACCAATGTTGGAGAAAACAGAATTTATGCTTACCTGATAAATTACTTTCTCCCATGGTGTGTCCGGTCCACGGCCCGCCCTGGTTTTTTAATCAGGTTTGAAGAATTTCTTTCTCTATACACTACAGTCACCACGGCACACTATAGTTTCTCCTTTTTTTCTCCTAACCGTCGGTCGAATGACTGGGGGGGCGGAGCCTCGGAGGGACTATATGGACAGCTCTTGCTGTGTGCTCTCCTTGCCTTTCCCTGTGGGGGAGGAGAATATCCCACAAGTAATGGATGACACCGTGGACCGGACACACCGTTGGAGAAAGTAATTTATCAGGTAAGCATAAATTCTGTTTTTTTATGTAAACTTCAGTCACCTTTGCACCTTATAGTTTCTCCTTTTCTTCCTTGGACTTCGGTCGAATGACTGGGGGGTGGAGTTAAGTGGGGAGCTATATAAACAGCTCTGCTGTGGTGCTCTCTTTGCTACTTCCTGCCAGGAAGGACAATATCCCACAAGTTAGGATGAATCTGTGGACTCGGTACATCGCAAAAAGAAATTTATCAGGTAAGCATAAATTCTGTTTTTGCTCAATCCTCCAGGTTTAAGGAAATATGCTGCGGAATATGTTGGTGCATTATAAATAAAGTATAATAATTAATAATAGTGGGTGCATCACCTGGCTGATTTTACTTACCACCCTGCTAAAAGTTTAGCCAATATTAAAGGGACATTAAACCCCAAAATTTAGAGAATAACATTTTTAAAAAGTTTCCAATTTACTTATATTATCAAATGTATTTCATTCTCATGTTATTCTTTGTTTGAGATACCTAGGTAGGTAGCGTGTACATGCCTGAAGCACTACATGACAGGAAATAGTGCTGCCATCTAGTGGTCTCGCTAATGTATAACATTGTTGCTAAACTGCTGCCAAATAGTGCTGCAGACACGTGCACACTCTTGTGCTTACATTTCTGCTTTTCAAATAAGGATAACAAGAAAACAAAGAAAATATGTTAATAGAACATTTTAAACAACTTTCTAATTTTACTAAATTTGGATTGTATGTTCCTTTAAGCTACACACAATATGTATGTATTCTCCAAATAAAATTTTGCCAGCCGTGTCGCATTATGAAGTATCTGGGTGGGGGCATTGAAATATTTTCTAATATTATTATATAATTTTCTGCAATCTTAAACACAAATTAATTGTATAATTTAAAGGGATACTGAGCCAAAATGTTTTCTTTTATGATTCATATAGAGCGTGCAATTTTAAGCAACTTTCTAATTTACTCCTATTATCAATGTTTCTTCGTTCTCTTGCTATCTTTATTTGAAAAAGTAGGCATCTAGGCTAAGGAGCCAGCCAATTTTTGGTTTGGTACGCTGGACAGCACTTGTTTATTGGTGGGTGAATTTATCCAACAATTAGCAAGAACAACCCAGGTTGTTCACCAAAAATGGTCCGGCTTCTAAACTTTCTTGCTTTTCAAGTAAAGATAGCAAGAGAACAAAGAACAATTGATAATTGGAGTAAATTAGAAACTTGCTTTAAATTGCATGCTCTATCTGAATCACGAAAGAAAAAAAATGGGTTCATTTTTAATATTACCTAATTTTAGCTTAATATTAACGAATATTTTAGCCGTGTGGTCAGTAAATTCAGCTGGTTGGTGGAATTGCTAAAAAAAGGTCCTGGGGAGCACTCTGTATATGTTTATATGTAAATACATAATTTGTTGTATTTTGTAGAATTAGCAACTTTCTTTCCTAAAGAATGATTTTTTTGTTATTAATAGACTGCAAATGGAAATGTTGAGGCAAAAGTCGTCTGTTTCTACAGGAGGAGGGACATATCGACTACACTCATATCTCTAGCAGACAAACATGCCAGTAAGTAAATTGGAGAGAAATGCAGTAACATTACTTTTTTTTTTTTTTAAAGTTTGCTATTTACTTTTAAAATCACATTTGGTTAATTCTTTTTGTATTTTTGGTTGAAGAGCATACTTTTGTTTAAATTATATTTATTAAATGCTAAGGTTTATGAAAATCCAGTGAGAGCAGCCTTTTTGGATTAGAAAAGAGCTGTGCATATCAAGTTTTCGATATGTGTGTATATATAATGTGTGTGTGTATATATGTGTGTATATATGTGTGTATATATATATATATATATGTGTGTGTGTGTATGTATATATATATATGTGTATATATATATATATATATATATATATATATATATATTTATCTCTATCTATCTGAGAAGTGTCAGAAGGTTCGGATAGTCCTTAGAGGGTATGTTTCCTTTAAGAGAGGACTGGATTTTTAATGAATCATATAAACCTCTCAGAGTATTGATGAAAGTTAGTCTGGAGATTCAGGGAAAGTTTTTCTGTGAAGCCATCCAATTTATCTAACAGCTCCTGAGCGATCAGTGTTAACAAGTTACACTGCTTGCTTTCCACACTTGGGTCCCTGTCAGAGCATCGCTACAAGGCTGTCACACTTGAGAGGCTGTATATGTTCCTCAGCATGGATCCTGGAGGGTAAGTCTGTGTTATTTTAATATAGCAGGGACGCCTTATAAAGGGTCACAGTGTGACTCCTCTATACCTCAGTAGGATGAAGGGTTAATATCTCCTCAGTGGGAGTTTATTGGGAACCGTTTGGGGAGTTTATATACTGCTTTAACATTTGTAAAAAACGTTTTCAGGGCTCATTTAGACTGTGTACTTTTGTTTGGAGCAGGCAGATTTCACTATCACTTTGTAAGTTGCGCAGCTCCTAATAGCTTTACACACTTTTTCATAGCAGGGGAGGTCCTGCCTAATGCACCATGTGACCGAGTGCGGCTAATTACTATTGGGAATATAACTCCTGGCCAGCAGGAGGCGGCACCTCCCTTCCCTCCAACCCCAGTCATTCTCTTTGCCTACGTTAAGACTCCCTTTCAGAACTTATCGAGGTGGAGTCTCCCCTCGAGGATATTAAGGAGAGAATTAAAGCTTTAAGAGTAGCTAATTTTTTTCCTATATATATAAATTTTTTATTCAGTTTCAAAAGTATAAGTAACAATTGGGGACACGCAGGACCCCTGCTCCAATAGACCCAAACAAGTAGCACGGACACGCAGGTCCAGTTAAGGTTATTGTCAAGACATTGATAAAATACAATACTTTTTGGGAAAGGGGATCAAAAGGGAGGAATGGGTAAAATGAGGGCGTTTGGGGTGAAAATAGTTCACCTAAATAGAACCCTGATGTAGATTAAGTTTTAATACTCCAAAAGCAATTATAGGAGACATGTGAAGTAAATAGAGACTCTTAGAACAAAACCTTTTGTACGACAACTAAACACAGCAGCCTGAAAGAGGAGATAACATATATTGGGAGGTTGTTAAAAGATCTTAAGGCTGTACCTAGCACACACTGTACACAGCCCACAGCGTATCTAACACTCACTGTACCTAGGACAGTATTACCTAGTACACACTGCACCTAGCACACGCAGTGCCTGTCCCATACTGTACCTAGCCCACACTGTACCTAGCACACACAGTACCCAGCCCACACAATACCTAGTATATATAGTACCTAGCACACACTGTGCCTAGTGCACCCTGTACCTAGTGCATGCAATACCTAGCACACACAGTGCCTAACGTGTATAGAACCTAGCCCACATTGTACCTAGCCCACACCGTACCTAACGTGTATAGAACTTGGCACACACAGTACCTAACATATGGAACCTAGCCCACCCAGTGCCTAGCCCACCCAGTGCCTAGCATATATAGTACCTAGCCCACATAGTACCTAGCCCACATAGTACCTAGCCCACATAGTACCTAGCCCATATAGTACCTAGCACAAAAAGAGTCGTTAAAAGATCTTAAGGCTGTACCTAGCACACACTGTACACAGCCCACAGCGTATCTAACACTCACTGTACCTAGGACAGTATTACCTAGTACACACTGCACCTAGCACACGCAGTGCCTGTCCCATACTGTACCTAGCACACACTGTACCCAGCCCACACAACACCTAGTATATATAGTACCTAGCACACACTGTACCTAGTGCACCCTGTACCTAGTGCATGCAATACCTAGCACACACAGTGCCTAACGTGTATAGTACCTAGCCCACACAGTACCTAGCCCACACAGTACCTAGCCCACACAGTACCTAGCCCACACTGTGCCTAACGTGTATAGAACTTAGCACACACAGTACCTAACATATGGAACCTAGCCCACCCAGTGCCTAGCCCACATAGTACCTAGCCCACATAGTACCTAGCCCACATAGTACCTAGCCCACATAGTACCTAGCCCACATAGTACCTAGCCCACATAGTACCTAGCCCACATAGTACCTAGCCCACATAGTACCTAGCCCACATAGTACCTAGCCCACATAGTACCTAGCCCACATAGTACCTAGCCCACATAGTACCTAGCACCCACCGTACCTAGCACCCACCGTACCTAGCACACTCTGTACCTAGCACAGGCAGTACCTAGCACAGGCAGTACCTAGCACATAATATACAGGTATACCTCACTTTACAGCGATTCGCTAATACATCGCTTTGTGGAGCTGAAGTTCAACCTCCAAGGATTTTGAAACAGTGCTGTAATCATCGTGAGATTGCGAGAAAAGTGAATGGCACTATTTTGTTATGCTTAGTTCACTCTGTTAACAGCATTGCAGTACAATCTTTGTCTCAGTGCTATAGTCTGGCAAATTTTACTACAGTAATTGTCACTATTTTACAGGTACAGTATTTTTTGTATACTTGCTGTGCTAGTGTTAAACTAAACATAGCACTATTGCACCCCTAATATATGTTAGCTCAAACATGTTTTCAAGGTTTTAAACACTGAAAAGAAAGCTAAAACTGCCTTGTTTCACTGTAAGGCGGTTTTCACTTTACAGCGGGGCTCCGGTCCCTAACCCGTTGTATGAGCGGGGTATACCTGTACCTAGCACTCACTAAACCTAGCACGGACATTACCTACCCTCCAGGACAGGCAGAACTAAGAATCAGAAAATGTATAGATAATTACCAAGTATCAAATATTGTACACAGTATTAACTATAGTGATAACCCCAGAACATATAACCATAAGTATGAAATAGGTTATGTAATTCTAAAATATATTAGGTATAGCATAAAGACTTCAAGAAGGGAACTTATCCAGGCATAGGGACTTTATACTGTGTTGAATTCAGTAGAGTATAGGGTAGTAAATTACTCGCGGCTGCCAACCGCAGGGCTCAAGTTAAGCCAGGGACTCCATAATGCCAACCAATATAGGATCTCTATATTTATAAGTCCCTTATAAAAAAAACTAACTATATGTACTTAAGTGGGATTAATTAGACTGTATTGAAGGCAAATGCAGCTTATGGCGATATGTCCCTAAACATTATATAAAAGATTGTTATGCTTAAAAATATATGAGCACATCAAGCCCTAATTTTTTAAGTGACGTTATAATCATAACCTGTGAGTGAAACAAGAGGACTAAAGCAATCTTGTAAATGAACAGAAAATTCCCACAATGTGGTAAAAAGTCCTGACACTAAGAGTCTAACGCTAACTTTGGATGGTAGGACACATTAGATAAGTAGGTACTCATTAACAACAAGCCAGAGAAAACACTGTCTTATGATAGGTTGCGTGGGAGGCCTAGAACCCCTAGAAAGTAATGTTCAGCTGAACTGTAACTTTAGGAACAGGCTTATATAAAACAATACTAAACATACAATATTGACTGAACCATATAAACATCATACAGAGTTAGATGCAGATAATTTTTTTTTTTTTTTTTTAGCTGCAATAGTGATCAGGATCATAGCATGAATTAACATCCGAACTTAAGGGTAAATTAAAGCTACAATCATAGCGGACATATAAACATGTAATTGCGCATCTATAAGCTATGGTAAAAACAAATTAGTTTTGAATGTTAATGTCTCCCAAACATCAGACATAGTTATTATTATGGTAAAACTAAACTGAACTGTGTAGGATTGTGTCCCAGAAGTATAGTCCTATTTAGCAGTAAGGGAAGGGCAATAGGTAGTTATGGCGTAGTTTGTTGTCCGCATATATTTACTGCTGATGATCTTATGTTGCCAGTCTTGCAGCAGTATGAGGGATTCAAGGAACCAAACTGCCTTTTACTGTCTGTAACAGACCCTCCAACTACAATCGGGCAAAGGCTTGGATCAAGATCGATATTTATATGGCCGGGTTGGGCTCCTAACATCGTGGCAACTCTGATTTCTCCAACATAGGTGTGTCCGGTCCACGGCGTCATCCTTACTTGTGGGATATTCTCTTCCCCAACAGGAAATGGCAAAGAGCCCAGCAAAGCTGGTCACATGATCCCTCCTAGGCTCCGCCTACCCCAGTCATTCTCTTTGCCGTTGTACAGGCAACATCTCCACGGAGATGGCTTAGAGTTTTTTAGTGTTTAACTGTAGTTTTTATTATTCAATCAAGAGTTTGTTATTTTAAAATAGTGCTGGTATGTACTATTTACTCTGAAACAGAAAAGAGATGAAGATTTCTGTTTGTATGAGGAAAATGATTTTAGCAACCGTTACTAAAATCCATGGCTGTTCCACACAGGACTGTTGAGAGGAATTAACTTCAGTTGGGGGAACAGTGAGCAGTCTTTTGCTGCTTGAGGTATGACACATTCTAACAAGACGATGTAATGCTGGAAGCTGTCATTTTCCCTATGGGATCCGGTAAGCCATTTTTATTCACACAGTAAATAAGGGCTTCACAAGGGCTTATTAAGACTGTAGACATTTTCTGGGCTAAATCGATCATATTTACACATATTTAGCCTTGAGGAATCATTTAATCTGGGTATTTTTTGTAAAATAATATCGGCAGGCACTGTTTTAGACTGTAAAGGGGTTACATATAAAAACGGCTCCGGTTCCGTTATTTTAAGGGTTAAAGCTTCCAAATTTGGTGTGCAATACTTTTAAGGCTTTAAGACACTGTGGTGAAATTTTGGTGAATTTTGAACAATTCCTTCATACTTTTTCGCAATTGCAGTAATAAAGTGTGTTCAGTTTAAAATTTAAAGTGACAGTAACGGTTTTATTTTAAAACGTTTTTTGTGCTTTGTTATCAAGTTTATGCCTGTTTAACATGTCTGAACTACCAGATAGATTGTGTTCTGACTGTGGGGAAGCCAAGGTTCCTTCTCATTTAAATAGATGTGATTTATGTCATAATAAATTTAGTAAAAATGATGCCCAAGATGATTCCTCAAGTGAGGGGAGTAAGCATGGTACTGCATCATCCCCTCCTTCGTCTACACCAGTTTTGCCCATACAGGAGGCCCCTAGTACATCTAGCGCGCCAATACTCCTTACTATGCAACAATTAACGGCTGTAATGGATAATTCTATCAAAAACATTTTAGCCAATATGCCCACTTGTCAGCGAAAGCGCGACTGCTCTGTTTTAGAAAATACTGAAGAGCATGAGGCCGTTGATGATATTGTTTCTGAAGGGCCCCTACACCAGTCTGAGGGGGCCAGGGAGGTTTTGTCTGAGGGAGAAATTTCAGATTCAGGAAAAATTTCTCAACAAGCTGAACCTGATGTGATTACTTTTAAATTTAAGTTGGAACATCTCCGCGCTCTGCTTAAGGAGGTGTTATCCAATTTGGATGATTGTGATTATCTGGTCATTCCAGAAACACTATGTAAAATGGACAAGTTCCTAGAGGCCCCGGGGCCCCCCGAAGCTTTTCCTATACTCAAGCGGGTGGCGTACATTGTTAATAAAGAATGGGACAGGCCCGGTGTACCTTTCGTACCTCCCCCCATATTTAAAAAATTGTTTCCTATAGTCGACCCCAGAAAGGACTTATGGCAGACAGTCCCCAAGGTCGAGGGGGCGGTTTCTACTCTAAACAAGCGCACCACTATACCCATAGAAGATAGTTGTGCTTTCCAAGATCCTATGGATAAAAAATTAGAAGGTTTGCTAAAAAAGATGTTTGTTCAGCAAGGTTACCTTCTACAACCAATTGCATGCATTGTCCCTGTCACTACAGCCGCGTGTTTCTGGTGCGATGAGCTAGAAAAGGCGATTATTAGTAATTCTTCTTCTTATGAGGAGATTATGGACAGAATTCGTGCTCTTAAATTGGCTAATTCTTTCACCCTAGACGCCACCTTGCAATTGGCTAGGTTAGCGGCGAAAAATTCTGGGTTTGCTATTGTGGCGCGCAGAGCGCTTTGGTTAAAATCTTGGTCAGCGGATGCGTCTTCCAAGAACAAATTGTTTGACATTCCTTTCAAGGGGAAAACACTGTTTGGCCCTGACTTGAAAGAGTTTATCTTTGATATCACTGGGGGCAAGGGCCACGCCCTTCCTCAGAATAGGTCTTTCAAGGCCAAAAATAAACCTAATTTTCGTCCCTTTCGCAGAAACGGACCAGCCCCAAGTGCTACGTCCTCTAAGCAGGAGGGTAATACTTCTCAAGCCAATCCAGCCTGGAGACCAAGGCAAGGCTGGAACAAAGGAAAGCAGGCCAAGAAACCTGCCACTGCTCCCAAGACAGCATGAGATGCGGGCCCCCGATCCGGGACCGGATTTGGTGGGGGGCAGACTCTCTCTCTTCACTCAGGCTTGGGCAAGAGATGTTCTGGATCCTTGGGCGCTAGAAATAGTCTTCCAAGGTTATCTTCTGGAAGTGATTCATCCTGTTCCATTAAAAGAACGAGGGATGGGGTTCTACTCCAATCTGTTCGTAGTTCCCAAAAAAGAGGGAACGTTCAGACCAATCTTAGATCTCAAGATCCTAAACAAGTTTCTCAAGGTTCCATCGTCCAAAATGGAAACCATTCGAACAATCCTTCCATCCAGAAAGGTCAATTCTTGACCACGGTGGATTTAAAGGATGCGTATCTACATATTCCTGTCCACAAGGAACATCATCGGTTCCTAAGGTTCGCATTCCTGGACAAGCATTACCAGTTCGTGGCGCTTCCTTTCGGATTAGCCACTGTTCCAAGGATTTTCACAAAGGTACTAGGGTCCCTTCTGGCGGTGCTAAGACCAAGGGGCATTGCTGTAGTACCTTACTTGGACGACATTCTGATTCAAGCGTCGTCCCTTCCTCAAGCAAAGGCTCACACGGACATAGTCCTGGCCTTTCTCAGATCTCACGGATGGTAAGTGAACGTGGAAAAGAGTTCTCTATCTCCGTCGACAAGAGTTCCCTTCTTGGGAACAATAATAGACTCCTTAGAAATGAGGATTTTTCTGACAGAGACCAGAAAAACAAAACTTCTAAACTCTTGTCGGATACTTCCTTCCGTTCCTCTTCCTTCCATAGCACAGTGCATGGAAGTGATAGGTTTGATGGTAGCGGCAATGGACATAGTTCCTTTTGCGCGCATTCATCTAAGACCATTTCAATTGTGTATGCTCAGTCAGTGGAATGGGGACTATACAGACTTGTCTCCGAAGATACAAGTAAATCAGAGGACCAGAGACTCACTCCGTTGGTGGCTGTCCCTGGACAACCTGTCGCTAGGGGTGACCTCCCGCAGACCAGAGTGGGTCATTGTCACGACCGACGCCAGTCTGATGGGCTGGGGCGCGGTCTGGGGATCCCTGAAAGCTCAGGGTCTTTGGTCTCGGGAAGAATCTCTTCTACCGATAAATATTCTGGAACTGAGAGCGATATTCAATGCTCTCAAGGCTTGGCCTCAGCTAGCGAGGGCCAAGTTCATACGGTTTCAATCAGACAACATGACGACTGTTGCGTACATCAACCATCGGGGGGAACAAGGAGTTCCCTGGCGATGGAAGAAGTGACCAAAATCATTCAATGGGCGGAGACTCGCTCCTGCCACCTGTCTGCAATCCACATCCCAGGAGTGGAAACTTGGGAAGCGGATTTTCTGATTCGTCAGACATTGCATCCGGGGGTGTGGGAACTCCATCCGGAAATCTTTGCCCAAATCACTCAACTGTGGGGCATTCCAGACATGGATCTGATGGCCTCTCGTCAGAACTTCAAGGTTCCTTGCTACGGGTCCAGATCCAGGGATCCCAAGGCGACTCTAGTAGATGCACTAGTAGCACCTTGGACCTTCAACCTAGCTTATGTATTCCCGCCGTTTCCTCTCATCCCCAGGCTGGTAGCCAGGATCAATCAGGAGAGGGCGTAGGTGATCTTGATAGCTCCTGCGTAACCACGCAGGACTTGGTAGGCAGATCTGGTGAATATGTCATCGGCTTCACCATGGAAGCTACCTTTGAGACGAGACCTTCTTGTTCAAGGTCCGTTCGAACATCCGAATCTGGTCCTACTCCAGCTGACTGCTTGGAGATTGAACGCTTGATCTTATCAAAGCGAGGGTTCTCAGATTCTGTTATTGATACTCTTGTTCAGGCCAGAAAGCCTGTAACTAGAAAAATTTACCACAAAATATGGAAAAAATATATCTGTTGGTGTGAATCTAAAGGATTCCCTTGGGACAAGGTAAAGATTCCTAGGATTCTATCCTTTCTTCAAGAAGGATTGGAGAAAGGATTATCTGCAAGTTCCTTGAAGGGACAGATTTCTGCCTTGTCTGTGTTACTTCACAAAGAGCTGGCAGCTGTGCCAGATGTTCAAGCCTTTGTTCAGGCTCTGGTTAGAATCAAGCCTGTTTACAAACCTTTGACTCCTCCTTGGAGTCTCAACTTAGTTCTTTCAGTTCTTCAGGGGGTTCCGTTTGAACCCTTACATTCCGTTGATATTAAGTTATTATCTTGGAAAGTTTTGTTTTTGGCTGCAATTTCTTCCGCTAGAAGAGTTTCAGAATTATCTGCTCTGCAGTGTTCTCCTCCTTATCTGGTGTTCCATGCAGATAAGGTGGTTTTACGTACTAAACCTGGTTTTCTTCCAAAAGTTGTTTCTAACAAAAACATTAACCAGGAGATAGTCGTGCCTTCTTTGGGTCCGAAACCAGTTTCGAAGAAGGAACGTTTGTTGCACAATTTGGATGTTGTTCGCGCTCTAAAATTCTATTTAGATGCTACAAAGGATTTTAGACAAACATCTTCCTTGTTTGTTGTTTATTCTGGTAACAGGAGAGGTCAAAAAGCAACTTCTACCTCTCTCTCTTTTTGGATTAAAAGCATCATCAGATTGGCTTACGAGACTGCCGGACGGCAGCCTCCTGAAAGAATCACAGCTCATTCCACTAGGGCTGTGGCTTCCACATGGGCCTTCAAGAACGAGGCTTCTGTTGATCAGATATGTAGGGCAGCGACTTGGTCTTCACTGCACACTTTTACCAAATTTTACAAGTTTGATACTTTTGCTTCTTCTGAGGCTATTTTTTGGGAGAAAGGTTTTGCAAGCCGTGGTGCCTTCCATTTAGGTGACCTGATTTGCTCCCTCCCTTCATCCGTGTCCTAAAGCTTTGGTATTGGTTCCCACAAGTAAGGATGACGCCGTGGACCGGACACACCTATGTTGGAGAAAACAGAATTTATGTTTACCTGATAAATTACTTTCTCCAACGGTGTGTCCGGTCCACGGCCCGCCCTGGTTTTTTAATCAGGTCTGATGATTTATTTTCTTTAACTACAGTCACCACGGTATCATATGGTTTCTCCTATGCAAATTTTCCTCCTTAACGTCGGTCGAATGACTGGGGTAGGCGGAGCCTAGGAGGGATCATGTGACCAGCTTTGCTGGGCTCTTTGCCATTTCCTGTTGGGGAAGAGAATATCCCACAAGTAAGGATGACGCCGTGGACCGGACACACCGTTGGAGAAAGTAATTTATCAGGTAAACATAAATTCTGTTTTTGTAAATAATTGTGCTTTCTGCCATATGGGGCTTCTTAGAGCTTAGGATAGACTCTCTCATTCCTTGGTGTGATCCATCTGTTTGTCTATCCTCTTCTCATGCCTCAGTGCCAGGAACTAGGAACCACTTGTCCCTTAGTGTGGTGGCGATATCGCTCACAGCCGTTGACTCGGTTTTTAGTTGTGAAGCCATAATAAGTTTTATCACGCTGCAAACACCTCCTTGGCTATAGGGCTCAGCATCAGTAGTTTCACTGTTTGTAACTCGCCACAGACTTTGCCATAGTGTAGGGGATTTAGTATGTTCCTCCTCGGGGATATCGTAGGTTTTGCCTAAACATCCCTCTACTAACTGGTGAAGCTTAAGAAAATGTTCCTCTAGCATCCTGAGCAGTGTTGCTTCCAAATTCTGCATCTCCATATTTGAATGAGCCTTGCAAACTAGCTTGTTCTGTTCTACCTGGATCACCAGGATGGGGGATGGGGAGCCCGACACGAGGACGTCGCCTAGGATTTAGTTTTAAAGTTTGGCCTGCGTTATCACCTTTAGGGGCCTTTTATCTGTCACTTATAGGAGGATCTCTCAGGAAGGATTGCAATATAAACCTATAACCTTATAAAACATTTATAACACATTGTCACACCAAGTCTGTTTCTAGTTAATTGGCCATCTGTATGTTGCTGTGATGCCGGTTCACTGTGAGCCGCTGCGTCAAACAGGTCGGATCTTCGTTGAATGCTTTATCGGCTAGCCATAGTGCGGACCCGTTGTGTCTAAACGCAGATAGTGCCCCATTTACTGACAGAGTAGTACTCTCTGAGCCTGAACATGGTGTGTGGTCTCTGTACTAGGCCTATCAGGTACAATCGTCCTTGGTCTACAGTAAGCCTTCTCAGCCTCTTAGTTGGTAATCACCGGTTTCTGCAAACGGGCTATCCAGAGTAGCTCATATAAGGTGGGAAATGGAAAGTGTTTAAATGGCGAAAAGTCAAGAAAAGCTTATATTTTTAAGTTTGGACGGAGCTCCGCCAAAACATGTCTGCTCACTCTGGCCGCTAACTCCGCCCCCGCTAATGTTTTCATCTGTGATGCGAATATTCAGATTATTCGCCTGAATGCTAAGGCTTCAGGTTTTGCTGTCCTAGCCCGCAGGGTTCTCTGGTTGAAATCTTGGTCTGCGGATATGACTTCTAAATCCAGGCTCCTTTCTCTTCTTTTTAAGGGGAAAATCTTATTCAGAACAGGTCTGGGCTCTTATCTCTATGATTACTGGAGGGAAAGGTGCCTTCCTACCTCAGGATAAGAACAGACCTAAGGGACAGCAGTCCTCTAATATTCGCTCATTTCATTAGGACAAATCCCAAGATCTCAATCTTCGTCCAAACCCGAGCAGCCCAAGAGCACTTGGATGCCTGCTCAGTCCTGGAACAAGTCCAAACAGATAAAGAAGCCCGCATGTAGGGGTGGCCCAGGATCGGGTTGAGTAGGGGGCAAATTGACGCCTTTTTCAGACGTTTGGTTTCAGGATCCTTGGGTATTGGAAGTTGTATCTCAGGGATACCGGATAGGATTCAAATCTCATCCCCCCAGGGGCAGATTCCTACTCTCCAGACTGTCTACAAGACCAGAGAAGAGGACAGTCTTTTTAGATTGTGTATGGGATCTAGTCTCCTTAGGAGTAATTATCCCGGTACCTGCTTCAGAAAGGTCTGGAATTCTATTCCAACACCTTCGTGGTTCCCAAAAAGGAGGGAACTTTTCGTCCAATTCTGGACTTGAAGTGACTAAACAAATTTCTAAGTGTCCCCTCCTTCAAGATGGAGACAATAAGATCAATCCTTCCCCTGGTTCAGGAAGGGCAGTTTATGACTACCATAGATCTGAAGCATGCATTCCTTCACTTTCCGATCCACAGGGATCATTTCTAGTTCCTAAGATTTGCCTTTCTGGATCAGCACTTCCCGTTCATAGCACTTCCGTTTGGCTTAGCTACTGCTTCAAGGATATTCACAAAGATTCTGGGGGCTCTTCTAGCAGTGGCCAAAACCCGAGGTATAGCAGTAGCTCCTTACCTGGACAATGTCTTGGTAAAGGCACCATCTTTTCGTCTAGCAAGGGATCACTAAGATTTTTTTCAAGTCTTCTTCTTTCACATGGATGGAAGATAAACTTGGAAAAGAGTTCTCTTACTCCAGATACCAGAGTGAATTTCCTGGGCACAGTTAGACTCGGTGTCCATGAAGATCTTTCTAACAGATCAGAGACGTTGCAAGCTAACAGCATGTCTTGGCCTCCTTGAGACCTTTGGTGGCCCAGTGTATGGAGGTGATTGGTCTCATGGTGTCTTGTATGGACATCATTCCCTTTGCCAGATTCCATCTCAGACCTTTTTACAGCTATGCATGCTGAGATAATGGAACGGCGACCATTCCGATCTCACAACAGATAGTTCTGGACAACCTGTTGAAAGACTTGCGTTTTTGGTGGCTCTGTCAAGATCACCTGTCCCAAGGCACGTGCTTCTTGAGACCGTCCTGGGAGATTGTGACTATGGATGCCAGTCTATCTGGGTGGGGAGCCGTTTAGGATGCCAGAAAGGCACAGGGGCTGTGGGCTCAGGAGAAGTCAAATCTTCCGATCAATATCTTGGAACTCCGGGCAATCTTCAGTGCTCTGAGGGCTTGGCCCCTCCTGGGTTCGTCCCAGTTTATCAGATTCCAATCAGACAATATAACTTCAGTAGCCTACATCAACCATCAGGGAGGAACGAGAAGTTCTTTAGCGTTGAGAGAAGTATCTCACATCCTAGAATGGGCGGAGACCCACAACTGTTCGCTGTCAGCGATCCACTTTCCTGGTGTGGAAAACTGGAAGGCAGACTTTAACAGGCAATATTTTCACCCAGGGGTCTTAGCAGAAATATGCAGCAGATGGGGGATGCCGGAGATAGACCTCATGGCCTCCGGTCTCAATGCCAAACTACCCAAGTATGGGTCGAGATTGAGGGATCCTCAAGCGTTTCTTACAGATGCCCTAGCGGTTCCATGGAGGGCCAGACTCTTTCCTCCATTACTTTTTCTCCCTCGTGTGATGGCCCGCATAAAACAAGAGCAAGCATCAGTGATTCCAATTGCTCTATCCTTGCAGCGAAATACTTGGTTCGCGGATCTGGTGAGGATGTCCTCATCTTCTCCATGGAGGTTACCTTGTTGCAGGGACCTGCTGATACAGGGTCCTTTGCTTCATTAAAATCTAGATCTGAGGCTGACTGCGTGGAGATTGAACGCTTAGTCTTAGCCAGGAGAAGTTTCTCTGAGAGTGTCATCGACACTTTGAAATCAAGCTCGCAAGCCAGTTACTCAACACATCTACCATAAGGTGTGGTGGACTTGCCTGCACTGGTGTGATTAGCAGAGCTTCTGGATGTGCAGTTCTTCGTTAAGGCCCTGACTAGGATCAAACCTTTGTTTATAAGGTTGGCTCTGCCATGGAGTCTAAATCTTATTCTTCGTGTGTTGCAGAAGACTCTGTTTGAGCCCATGCATAATGTAGACATTAATCTGTTATCTTGGAAGGTTTTGTTTCTATTGGCTATTACCTCTGCTCTCAGATTCTGAGATTTCTACCATGTATTTCATGCCGATAAGGCAGTTTTACGTACTAAGTTAGATTTCCTTCCTAAGGTGGTGTCAGATCGCAACATTATTCAAGAGATTGTTGTTTCTTCCTTGTGTACCAATCATTCTTTGGCCAAGGAGCATCTGCTTCACAATCTAGATGTGGTTCGTGCCTTGAAGTTCTACCTTCAGGCTTCTAAGGTGTTCAGAGAATCTTCATCTTTATTTGTCATTTATGCAGGTAAACGTAGGGGTCAGGCGGCCACTACGTCTTCCCTGTCTTTCTGGTTGAGGAGTGTCATCCACCTATCTTCTGAGACGGCGGGACAACAGCTTCCTGAGAGGATTGCGGCTCATTCCACTAGAGCAGTGGCTTCTTCCAGGGCTTTCTTTTTTATTTTTTTTAAATACATTTTTATTAAGACAATCGGGTAAATACATAGTAAGAAAAAAGAAGGCAGGTGTAAACCATTACAGCAAAACAGTCTCACTTCATCTTGGATACAAAGTTAAGATTGGTAAATAAATCTTACAGGGTTGGGCATGCAATTGGTAGATGCTAAATACACTTAGAGTTGCCTTTATGTATCCAGTTATTGTAATGAGGTAAGGTTACCTGTACTTAAACGCATTGTCTTCATTTTACAGTTTTGAGAAATAACAATAAAATAAAATTATTCAACGAAACATACAACTCAGAATTATTTAGGACATAATTGTCAAGTCTGTTATCTACAGTGGAGTTATTAAATACCTGTATAAAATATTTTGAGCTAGGATGGACATAAGGAGGACACAGTCTTCCTGGGCTTTTAAAAAACAAAGCCTCAATGGATCAGATTTATAAGGCTGCTACCTGGTGGTCCTTACATACTTTTTTGTAACTTTGACAAGTTTGATGTGTTTGCTTCGGCTGAGAGAGGTTTTGCAGGATGTGGTGCCCTCAGATTAGGGTACGCCTCTTTGTTGTTTCCTGCCGTTATTCCTTCAGTGTCCTCTGGAGCTTGGGTATAGTTTTTCCCAACAGTAAGGAATGAAGTCGTAGACTCTTCCTGCCTTATGGAAAGAAAACAAAATTTATGCTTACCAGATCAATTCCTTTCTTTCCTTTCTTTTTCCACGACCCCGCCCATAGGTTATTCTTTGTTTGGGCGGCTCCCTTTTATTTATTTTTTTTATTTTTTTCCCTGCCAGGAAAGAAAGGAATTTATCTGGTAAGCATAAATTTAGTTTTTTTGGTGGTCGGATCATGTTTATTTCAGGCATTTAGAATTTCTAGGCTTATGCAAGATGGTTTGAATAATGGTTTATCTGCCAGTTCTTTAACCCCTTAACGACGCATGTCGTACAGGGTACGTCACACACAAACTGGTCTTTAAAGACCAGCGACGTACCCTGTACGTCGTTGAGGGTTTCAAGCGGCTGGAAGCGATCATGATCGCTTCCAGCCGCTTTCAAGGTATTCAAGCCGCTTTCAAGGTATTGCAGTGATGCCTCGCATCACTGCAATACCTTTTTTGGCACACCGATGCAGAGAGGGCCACTCTGTGGCCCTCTCTGCATCGGCCAGCGATGGTGCCGATCGTTGGTGGGAGCCATTTCAGGGAGGCGGGTGGGTGGCCCATCGCTGGGGAACTTGCAACTGGCCAGCAGATATGTCAGGTGCACGCAGGTGCGCGCGCGCGGGAGGTGAGGGGCGGGTGCGCGCGCACCCGCGATCTAGCACAGAAACATTAAACATTTGAAAGTGCTGGGCAGTGGGAGAGAGGGTGGTGGGTGGCAGAGGAGGAGGGGGGTTACTATCAAAAAGCGATCTGGGAGGGGAAGGGTATGGAGGGGAGCAGCTACACTACAGAAAAAGTGAGGGTTTTTTATTAAATTACATTTTATTGCAAAGTGGGTACTGGCAGCTATCTGCCAGTACCCAAAATGGTGGGGAATAGTTAGTGGGGGGAGGGTTAGAGAGCTCTTTGGTGGGGATCAGGGAGTTTGGGGGCTAAGGGGGGATCCTACACAGCACAATATGATTTTTAAAAATAAAAAATAAAATAAAAAAAACACTTTTATTTTAGTACTGACAGACTTTCTGCCAGTACTTAAGATGGGTGGGACAATTGTGGGATGGGGGAGGGAAGAGAGCTGTTTGGGAGGGATCAGGGGGTGTGATGTGTCAGGTGGGAGGCTGATCTCTACATTAAAGCTAAAATTAACCCTGTAAGCTCCCTACAAGCTACCTAATTAACCCCGTCACTGCTGGGCGTAATACAAGTGTGGTGCGCAGCGGCATTTAGCGGCCTTCTAATTACCAAAAAGTAATGCCAAAGCCATATATGTCTGCTATTTCTTAACAAAGGGGATCCCAGAGAAATATTTACAACCATGTGTGCTATAATTGCACAAGCTGTTTGTAAATAATTTCAGTGAGAAACCCAAAGTTAGTGAAAAAGTGAACAATTTTTTTTATTTGATCGCATTTGGCGGTGAAATGGTGGCATGAAATATATCAAAATGGGCCTAGATCAATACTTTGGGTTGTCTACTACACTACCCTAAAGCTAAAATTAACTCTAGAAGCTCCCTACATGCTCCCTAATTAACCCTTTCACTGCTGGGCATAATACACGTGTGGTGCGCAGTGGCATTTAGCGGCCTTCTAATTACCAAAAAGCAACGCCAAAGCCATATATGTCTGCTATCTCTGAACAAAGGGGATCCCAGAGAAACATTTAAAACCATTTGTTCCATAATTGCACAAATTGTTTGTAAATAATTTCAGTGAAACCTAAAGTTTGTGAAATAATTTGTGAAAAAGTGAACAATATTTTTTATTTGATCGCATTTGGCGGTGAAATGGTGGCATGAAATATACCAAAATTGGCCTAGATCAATACTTTGGGATGTCTTCTAAAAAAAAAATATATACATGTCAAGGGATATTCAGGGATTCCTAAAAGATATCAGTGTTCCAATGTAACTAGCGCTAATTTTGAAAAAAAAAGTGGTTTGGAAATAGCAAAGTGCTACTTATATTTATGGCCCTATCACTTGCAAAAAAAACAAAGAACATGTAAACATTGGGTATTTCTAAACTCAGGACAAAATTTAGAAACTATTTAGCATGGGTGTTTTTTTGTTTTTTTTTGTTTTTTGTTTTCAAAAACAAACTTTATTGAAAGTAATAAACAGATACAGAGCACAGGTGTGATTGTAGATTATCACATTCCTTGCACAAACAAGTGTAGTGACATAACATCATCTGACATAGAAAGCACAGTTATATGGAATCAGAATATACTAATCTCTTAAAGCCAAGGACTCTTTTCAAAGTCCCTCTCATATAGTCAATCTTGTAAAATGTCCATATCAGATCATAATGCTCCAATCAACAGAATAGCAATTCAATTATACATTTACAGGGTTCAGCTATGATATAACTAAATTATGAGATGATTAGATCGATAGATAAATAAATAGGTACATGAGTACATATGTTCCTAAGCAACGTACCAGTGTGCCAGCCAAGATTTGTGAATGGTTACCTTGATTTCTAGCATTCCTCATTTATATCTAATATATCTGTGTTGTAGGAGAGTCAAGTCTAGTCTGGTTGGCCCTGCGACTTAGATCAAAGTTCCCCATAACGTCCTCTAGCGGTCGCCTTTTCCACTTGCCCTAGAGGTCAGTTCATCTGGAATTCAAATATTCCTCCCATAGAAAACAGATGGAGGAATATTCATCCAGTCGGTTAGTGTGTCCATAGTGGTATTTTTCCAACTGTAAGTTGTGTGTTATTGTGTCTTTCCATTCTGCAATTGTTGGAAGCGTCCTCTTTTTCCAGTTAAGAGGGATCAGTTTTTTAGCTGAGTTGATCATTAAGGTCAATAATGTAAGCCTAAGCTTACATTTAATTTTGGGGAAATGATTAAAGAGAAAAATCCATATGTTATAGGGTAGGGGGATTTGCAATGCTCGCTCTACTTCCTTACTTATGGATTCCCAGTATTTCTTCGCTATTGGGCACTGCCACCATAGATGGAACTGAGTTCCATCTTCCTGGCAGCCTCTCCAGCACAACGCTGTGGTGCTGGGAAATAGTTGGTGTAATCGTACTGGGGTATAATACCATCTACACATTAGTTTCATATTCATTTCTAGTGTGGCTATGGAGGAGGAAGACTTACTCATGTGAGAAAAGATGGCTAACCAGGTTTGCGCAGGTAAGGTATCTTCTGCCTCTTTTTCCCATTTGGTCACATAGGTAGGCATGGTGTGAGAGTATGAGGCAACTATTTGCTTATGTGCTAGGGAAAGAAAACCCTTGTTAGGTAGTGGCGCTATGCATAGATTTTTAAAGGGAGTGAGAGCTCGTTGTAGTTGTGATTTAATAGGGTGTGTTGACAGAAAATGATGGATTTGTGAGTATGCTAGCCAATTTTGAAAGATATCTCCACAACTCGAAATAATTTCAGATTGTGTCTTAAAGGGACAGTATACTGTAAAATAGTTTTTCCCTTAATGGGTTTACAATTGCTTTTTTTACCAACTGCAGAGTAAAAAATGTATGAAAATTAGCTTTTTAAGGCTTATTTGTGTATATTAAAGCTCTGATTTTGTGTTTTGAAGCCACAGCCTAATAAAATAGGTTGAGCTTGTAGGTATAATCAGATCTCATTACTGTATCACATTGTGCACATATACCTGCTTCTTTATCTTATATCTGTCCTTAAAACAATCACCAATACTTTGAGAGAACAATGGAAAATCAACATTGTATTACCTTATCTCTGCTTTATCACACTGTGAGTGTAATTTCTTCTGCTGGCTGTGTTTACATAGCTTATCTATAGCTGGTACGCGCGGCCACAAACTTTCAGAATAGGTGGGGATACCACATGCTAAATTAACAATTTCAAATGCCAATATAAGGGTAAAGGAGCTACTTGTAAACAATTTAATACACTCCAGCAGGTAAAGTGGATCATTGGGAACAAATTAAAGGGGAGAAGTAAACCGTCCCTTTAATTTTCTTTTCTACAAAGAAATTGTGGGCTGGAAGGGTTTCATTAATCTCTTCCCTGTTTTGGCCGTGTAACCTTAGATGTATTGGGCATGCAGGATTCCCTATCATTGGTGTTAAGGGTGAATACACTGTTGAAATATGTTTGTTTCTTTATGATATTGTCCCAAGTCTTGTAGGTTTCTCTTGTAATGGTCGGTGTCGTGGGAAACAGTGTTCTATGAGTAGGTGGGAGCCAACACTGTCCACCTAAGGTGGTGTCATTAGATAAATGGTGTTCCAATTGGACCCATTCTTTACTGGTGGCATGTTTGCACCAATCCACTATCCTAGTTAGAAAAGTTGCAGATCTATAGTGTAGTATGTTTGGGGCACCAAGTCCTCCTAGCTCTTTAGGGCGATACAGTGTGGCCGTGGCAATACAAGGGCGTTTATGCGACCATATAAAGGAATTTAACATTTTTTGTAGATTAAATATTATTCTATCTGGAAGGGGTATTGGCAAGGTCTGTAGAAGATATAATATTTTAGGCAAGATTATCATTTTGATTGCATTAAGTCTGCCAAGCCAGGATAAAATTTTATCTCCCCAGTTTCTGAGTAGCGAGGTAATATGTGTTGTAAGGGCTTTATAGTTCAAAGTTTGTGTATCTTGTGTGCTTGGGGATAGGTAGACCCCTAGATATTTGATCGCTTTTTCCTGTATTCTGAAATTAAATCTCTGTTGTATAGTTTTTATAGTTGTGGGTTCTAAATGTACACCCAGCAATTCAGATTTTGTAATGTTAATTCGGAGATTTGAGTAATGTCCGTATGTGTGTAGTAGTTGCATAAAAGCAGGGATGGATGAATCAGGGTTTGTAAGGGTTACGAATAGATCATCCGCATAGAGTGTTATTTTATATTCAGTTTGCCCTATGTTGTGTCCTGTAATATTGACATCATTTCTTACATAGGAGGCCAGGATCTCCATTGAAAGTACAAAAAGCAGTGGCGAGAGTGGGCAGCCTTGCCTAGTCCCATTTGAGATTTGAAATGTTTCTGAAACAGTGTCATTTAATTTAATTCTAGCTTGTGGCTTATTATATAGTGCAAAGATCTTCCCTATTAGGTCATTATCGAAGCCAAACCTGAATAAGGTCTGTTTTAGGAAAGGCCAATCCAACCTGTCAAAGGCCTTCTCCGCATCCATCGATATGAATGCGGAGGGTACCTGTTGTCTATATGCATATTCCATTAAGGTTAGCATTTTAGTGGTGTTATCCCTGGTTTCACGTGTGGGTATAAAACCAGCTTGGTTTACATGTACTATAGAGGGGAGAAGTGTGTTGATTCAGGTCGCTATAACTTTGGCGTACAATTTGATATCTGTATGGAGCAGAGAGATTGGCCTAAAGTTTGCCGGTGTATTTGGTGGCTTGCCTGGCTTGGGAATTATGGAAATCTGCGCTTCTAACATTGAGGGGGGGAATGGATTATTTCCAGAGACTTCATTAAAGAGAGAAGTAAGAATCGGGGTTAGGATTGGGGAGAAAGTTTTATAATATTTGGCTGAAAAGCCATCTGGGCCTGGACTTTTCCCGTTGGGCATTCAGGTAATTGCAGTCTTTAATTCTTGTGTGGAGATTGGTAATTTGAGATCTTTTAATTAGTCTTGTGTGATTTTGGGGATTTGGCAAGTCGCAGTATATGTGGCGAGATTCGTGAGGTGGTCCTCAGATGGTTGAGTGTTAGTAATGTTATATAGATTAGAGTAGTAGTCCTGAAAAGTTTGGAGAATGTCCTTGGTCGTGACTGCTGTTTTTTGGTGATGAGGGCGTTGGATCTCATAAATGTATGATTTAAATAGTTTCTTTTTTAATGCACGGGCCAGAAGTTTACCTGTTCTATTGCTTTCATAATGAAATAAACTATTTGTTTTTTTGCGAAGCGTGTCATATTCTATATCTAAAAACTTATCTAGAGCCGTGCGTGCTGAATTATACGCTTGCGTTATTGTGGGATCAGTCGGATTTAGTTTAAGTGCATGATCTAATCTTGAGAAGGTCTCAGACAATTCTTTATATTGTGATCTGGTGTATTGTTGCGCTCGCGCTTTCATTTTTATTAATTCTCCTCGGATAACACATTTATGTGCTTCCCATAGTTCATAATTATCTGTTATGGAGTTAGTGTTGAATGTGAAATATTCTGTTATAAGTGTAGAGAGGGTATCTACACGTTTTGGATCGTTCAGGAGAGTTTCATCTCATTTCCAAATATATTGTCCATTCGGCACCTCAGGTCATGAGAATTTTAATTTGCTGAATGATCAGTCCATGAGGTGGGTGAGATTTCACACTTGTGGATGTTTGGGAGACGAGACCTTTCTGGTTAGTGAATATGTAATCAAGTCTACTGTATGTCTTGTTAGGGTGGGAGAAAAAAGTATAGTCTCTCTTGTCATGGTGTAGCAAGCGCCAAATGTCGTATAAGTTGAGATCTCTTAAGTTTTTCCATAAGTATGTGGCAGTCTTTTTTGACACTGTAATTTTGGGGTTTGAGCTGTCCTTCGCGGGTTGTAGTGGGAAATTGAAGTCTCCAGCTAAATAAATAGGTCCTACTGCTAAGTCTAGTATTCTCTTAAATGCATTGCGGAAAAAGGGGATCTGATCGCTATTTGGAGCATATATGTTCACAAGGGTTATTGGGCGGCCATATAATAGCCCTGTTAATCCCAGAAATCTACCGTCTCTATCCCGGTCTGCGCGTGTTAACGTAAAGGGAAGGTCTTTTTTAATTAGTATACTAACTCCTGCTTTCTTGTTAGGACCTGAGCTATGGTAGTGTTGAGTATATGTTTTCCCATAATATTTAGGTTCTTTTTTATGTTGAAAGTGCGTCTCCTGTAGGAGTACAATATCTGCCTGTCGCTTCACTAGGTCAAGCATCGCTTTAGAGCGTTTGGCTGGGGAATTTAGGCCTTTGGCGTTTTGTGTCACTAGGGTCAAGTGATGCATACGGTTATGTTTGTGTCATTTCTACCTACTTGTGTTCTAAGACAGTTGGGAATGCGGCTGGGCACCTGGTACATTTTCTTAAGGGTATCATGCTGCTGAAACCTTGTCCTGTAATAGAAAATTACAGTATAAACAGTAAGCATTAACATATTATAACTGATAAAATAGGATACATTTTCTGTTCTTAAATTATAATACAAGCCTCTCGTCCTAATATAGGGAATATTGAGAGTAAACAATTGGGGATGTTAGTTGCTAGTCCTAGAAGTATTTCTTTTAGAAAATCATCGTTTCCGGTAAGCTAAGGTGCTAGGTAGAGTATACTATTGGTATTATCAGCACCATTTATCATTGGTAAATTCAAGGTAAAGGTAAAGGGTTTGGCACATGAATCTCAGACTTATATATATATAGTTACAAAGCCTGCCAGTAGGGTACAAATTCAAACCTGCAGATGTAATTTCCTATAACGTAAAATATTCTAAGGGTTTTAATCTAGCTATTATAGTAAAAATTCAATCTCTAGCTACTAATAACATTTGTCAGCAGTCAACCTGCTGTACAATCATAAGTTCAAGTTAGGGATAGAGTCACATAACCTAGGATCGTTCCACAGAGATGGCTTGGTTGGGTGCATTTGACCTCTCAGGTGAGGTGGCAACAGCTTTCCCTTTTTTTGAGGTAACAGTATGCCAAGGTGGTGCTCCTCCGCCCGGCCTTTTTGTGGAAGATGGCTTGGAGCTAGTCGCTAGTGTTGGTTCCACAGGATCAAGTCCTAAAGTTGAACAGAAATCAGGTATGTCCTCTGGGGTTCTGCATATCAGTCTGGTGGTGTTCCTGATGATCCAGATTTGTGCAGGGAAGCCCCATCTATAGGGGATTTTTTTGTTCCTCAAAGTGGTCGTCAGTGGTGAAAATTATTTTCGCTTTTGGAGGGTTTCGTAGGATAAGTCCTGGTAGAATTGAATAACAGTCCCTCTGAATCTTATTGGTTGGTTCTTTCGGGATTGGTTGAGGATCATTTCTTTTTCTAAAAAGTTTTTGAACCTAATAATGATATCCCTAGGTGGGGCATTTTCTGGAGGCTTCGGGCGGAGAGCTCTGTGTGCCCTCACCCACTTTATATCTGTGGTATGTGATGTTTCTTTTACGTGTTGGAACAGGGCCGGCAGATAGACTGGGAAATCACGCGGCAAGACATCTTCGGGCACACCTCTGATTCTTAAGTTTTTCCTTCTACTACGGTTCTCCAGATCCTCCAGCTTCTCCTGGAGACCGTTGATAACTTCTTGTTGTGTTGAGACTTGTTCTGTCAGGGTAGAGACTTCTTCTTTAAGCTGTTCATGATTGTTCTCTAATGATTCCATCTGGAACCCCAAAGCATGGATATCTTGTGACATTACCGCTAGTTCCTCCCTTATACATGTGCGTACTATGTCCGCTATGTCTTGTTTAGACGGTAAATTATTAAGTATGGAAGCAGGGAGTTGTGATTCTGAAGTCGGTGACATCCTGTTGAGTGGTGTATTTAAGTTTGGAGATCGTGCCCCCTGACTAGCTTCTGTTTGTGAATGCTCTGCTGGATCAGCAGTGTGTAGAAAGGAGGTCATAGTTAGTGTTTTAATAGGAGTTGGCTTGGTTGTCTTCTCTGCTCTGACAGTTCGCCTGGCTGCCATCTTGTGTGCGCAGATTTAAAAGCTATACCACTGGTATGAGATCTAACTTTGTCGGTATTATGGATCTCTGCAGGTTTATAGGGGATCATACAGTTCAATAACTCATAGCAGTGTGAGCAATTAGCTTACTTCCCTGTTAAGTATATTGCTGTATAGCTTATATCATTTAGTTGGTTATTAGAAATAAACAGGTCAACAGAATATTATCTCTCCTTTTTTGCTTTTTCCTGCAGTCTAGCTGTGCCCCAAATGTGCCTGACTGTTCCGGTATCTATTTTTCACCATGCAATGTCCCTTCGGTTTAACTAGACAGTCAGGAGAATATCCCATATGTGATAGTTTTGCGATTCACTTGCCTGTGAGCGTGGTCTCATCTTGTTCCGCTATCTCCACCATTTATCCAGTGTGCACTGAAGTTCAGTTAGAGTCGGTTGCTGTATGAGTGTTACTGCTCTAAGTTCAGCAATATTGCGCCCTGTGTCATATCTCCACCACTGCTTCTGCCTGCTAAATGGTAACGGCTTCTTTGCTTCCCTTCCGGTGGTTGTTGTGGCGCAGTTGTTTTAGTCGCGCAGTGTAAATGCATATGAATGCCTGTAAAAGTGGCTCCACTGATCTCTCTGCAAAGTGTGTGGTCTCCTTCGAATCAGCGGAGATTCAGTTTTCCATGTCTACCATTCTGTAGTTCTGTTAGAGGGTGATCCCCCGGATTTATTGCAGGATAGTGGGCATAGTTAACGGAGCTCCGGTTTTACACTGCTCTCATGGCAGCTTCCGGCTCGGCCCCCCTAGCATGGGTGTTTTTTGGTGGTTGTAGATGTGTAAAAGATTTTGGGGGTCAAAGTTAGAAAAAGTGTTTTTTTTCCCATTTTTTCCTCATATTTTTTTATAATTTTTTTAATAGTAAATTATAAGATATAATTAAAATAATGGTATCTTTAGAAAATCCATTTAATGGCGAGAAAAACGGTATATAATATGTGTGGGTACAGTAAATGAGTAAGAGGGAAATTACAGCTAAACACAAACACCGCAGAAATGTAAAAATAGCCCTGGTCCTTAAAGGGACAATAAACCCAACATTTTTCTTTCATGATTCAAGTAGAGAATACAATTTTAAACAACTTTCCAATTTACTTCTATTTTCTAATTTGCTTAATTGTTTTAGATATCCTTTGTTTAAGAAATAACAGTGCACATGGGTGAGCCAATTGCATGAGGCATCTATGTGCAGCTACCAATCTAGATATGCTTTTCAGCAAAGGATATCAAGAGAATTAAGCAAAATAGATAAAAGAAGTAAATTAGAAAGTTGTTTAAAATTGCATGCTCTTTCTAAATCATGAAAGAAAACATGTGGGTTTCATGGCCCTTTAAGGGAAAGAAATTGAAAAAATGGCCTTGTCCTTAAGGGGTTAAAGGGTTAAATTTCAGGTCTTTTATTTCTATTCCTCAAGATTGCTAATGTTCCAGATATTTATAGATTTATTTAGGCTTTGGCTAGAATTAAATCTGTAGTTAAAAGGACAGTATACACCAATTTTAGCCACTACTATAAAGAATAATATGCACAGATACTGATCTAATCCAGTATAAAACTGTTTAAAAACTTACTTAGAAGCTCCCAGTTTAGCTCTGTTAAAAAGGTTGCTGGAACACCCACTGCAAGTGGGGGGGAAAAGCAGACAACCCCCCCCTCCTTTGCATATGAGAAGACCCTTTACACAAACAGGAGCAAGATCGAATAGGTATACATCAGTATTCTTCTAAAACGTTGGGGCTTGGTTAGTAGTCTGAAAATCAGAGCAAGGTTATTTAAAACTAAGCAAAATTATACATTTAAAAAAAACAAAACAAACCTGTATGTGCTATATAAATGGATTATCTACACAACATTTAAGCAAAGAAACATCTAGTGTATGTTCCTTTTAACCCCTTAGTGACAAGACCATTTCTCTTGTAAGGTGTATCCAGTCCACGGGTTCATCCATTACTTGTGCGATATTCTCCTTCCCAACAGGAAGTTGCAAGAGGACACCCACAGCAGAGCTGTCTATATAGCTCCTCCCCTAACTGCCACCCCCAGTCATTCTCTTGCAACTCTCGACAAGAAAGGAAGTATCAAGAGATATGTGGTGACTTAGTGTAGTTTTACCTTCAATCAAGAGTTTATTTTTAAACGGTATCGGCGTTATACTGTTTTACTCTCAGGCAGAAATTAGAAGAATTCTGCCTGGAGGTTGATGATCTTAGCGGTTTGTAACTAAGGTCCTTTGCTGTTCTCACACATAACTGAAGAATATGGGAAAACTTCAGTTGGGGGAACGGTCTGCAGATTACCTGCTTTGAGGTATGTTCAGTATTTTTATTTCTAGAGAGATGAATAAGTTCTAGAAAATGCTGACAGAGCCTTGTGTTTTTGAGGTAAGCCTGATGCAGTGATTTAACAGCAACTGGGATCATGCTTACAAAACAGGGCAATACTCATGTTAATATTCATATTACTTAGTGACAAAACGTTTACATGATTTCATAAATAGGACGTTTTTCTCTTGTAAGGTGTATCCAGTCCACGGATCATCCATTACTTGTGGGATATTCTCCTTCCCAACAGGAAGCTGCAAGAGGATCACCCACAGCAGAGCTGTCTATATAGCTCCTCCCCTAACTGCCACCTCCAGTCATTCTCTTGCAGCTCTCGACAAGGAGGAACAGGGACAAGGCTTCTATTCAAATCTGTTTCTGGTTCCGAAAAAAGAGGGAACCTTCAGACCAATCTTAGATCTCAAGATCCTAAACAAATTTCTCAGGGTCCCATCATTCAAGATGGAGACCATTCGTAACATCCTACCTATGATCCAGGAGGGTCAATACATGACTACAGTGGATTTAAAGGATGCTTATCTTCACATTCCGATACACAAAGGTCATCATCGGTTTCTCAGGTTTGCCTTCCTGGACAGGCATTACCAGTTTGTAGCTCTTCCCTTTGGGTTAGCTACAGTTCCAAGAATCTTTACGAAGGTTCTGGGGTCACTTCTGGCGGTCCTAAGGCTGCGGGGCATAGCAGTGGCCCCTTATTTAGACGACATTCTGATTCAGGCGTCAAATTTCCAAATTTCCAAATGTCATACGGACATAGTTCTGGCATTTCTGAGGTCCCACGGGTGGAAAGTGAACGAAGAGAAGAGTTCTCTATCCCCTCTCACAAGAGTTTCCTTTTTGGGAACTCTGATAGATTCTGTAGAAATGAGGATTTACCTGACAGAGACCAGGTTATCAAAACTTCTAAATTCTTGCTGTGTTCTTTATTCTACTTCTCGCCCTTCGGTGGCTCAGTGTATGGAAGTAATCGGCTTAATGGTAGCGGCAATGGACATAGTGCCGTTTGCCCTCCTACATCTCAGACCGCTGCAACTCTGCATGCTCAGTCAGTGGAATGGGAATTACACAGATTTGTCTCCTCTACTAAATCTGGATCAAGAGACCAGGGATTCTCTTCTCTGGTGGCTATCTCGGGTCCATCTGTCCAAAGGTATGACCTTTCGCAGGCCAGATTGGACAATAGTAACAACAGATGCCAGCCTTCTAGGCTGGGGGGCAGTCTGGAACTCCCTGAAGGCTCAGGGATTGTGGACTCAGGAGGAGACCCTCCTCCCAATAAACATTCTGGAACTAAGAGCGATATTCAATGCTCTTCAAGCTTGGCCTCAGCTAGCGACAATGAGGTTCATCAGATTTCAGTCGGACAACATCACGACTGTGACTTACATCAACCATCAAGGGGGAACAAGGAGTTCCCTAGCGATGTTGGAAGTTTCAAAGATAATTCGTTGGGCAGAGATTCACTCTTGCCACCTATCAGCTATCCATATCCCAGGTGTAGAGAACTGGGAGGCGGATTTTCTAAGTCGACAGACTTTTCATCCGGGGGAGTGGGAACAACATCCGGAGGTGTTTGCACAATTGGTTCAACGTTGGGGCGAACCAGAACTGGATCTCATGGCGTCTCGCCAGAGCGCCAAACTTCCTTGTTACGGATCCAGGTCCAGGGATCCCAAGGCAACGCTGATAGATGCTCTAGCAGCGCCTTGGTCCTTCAACCTGGCTTATGTGTTTCCACTGTTTCCTCTGCTCCCTCGTCTGATTGCCAAAATCAAGCAGGAGAGAGCATCGGTGATTTTGATAGCACCTGCGTGGCCACGCAGGACTTGGTATGCAGATCTGGTGGACATGTCATCCCTTCCACCATGGACTCTGCCTCTGAGACAGGACCTTCTACTTCAGGGTCCTTTCAACCATCCAAATCTAATTTCTCTGAGACTGACTGCCTGGAGATTGAACGCTTGATTTTATCAAAGCGTGGCTTCTCAGAGTCAGTCATTGATACCTTAATTCAGGCACAAAAGCCTGTCACCAGGAAAATCTATCATAAGATATGGCGTAAATATCTTTATTTCTGTGAATCCAAGGGTTACTCATGGAGTAAAGTCAGGATTCCCAGGATATTATCTTTTCTCCAAGAAGGATTGGAAAAGGGATTGTCAGCTAGTTCCTTAAAGGGACAGATTTCTGCTCTGTCTATTCTTTTACACAAGCGTCTGGCGGATGTTCCAGACGTTCAGGCGTTTTGTCAGGCTTTAGTTAGAATCAAGCCTGTGTTTAAACCAGTTGCTCCGCCATTGAGTTTAAATTTGGTTCTTAAAGTTCTCCAAGGGGTTCCGTTTGAACCTCTTCATTCCATAGATATCAAGCTTTTATCTTGGAAAGTTCTGTTTTTGGTTGCTATTTCCTTGGCTCGTAGAGTTTCCGAGTTATCTGCCTTACAGTGTGATTCCCCTTATCTGATCTTCCATGCAGATAAGGTAGTTTTGCGTACCAAATTTGGGTTTCTTCCTAAGGTGGTATCTAATAAGAATATCAATCGGGAGATTGTTGTTCCGTCACTGTGTCCTAATCCTTCAAAGAAGGAACGTCTATTACACAATCTTGACGTGGTTCGTGCTTTAAAGTTTTATTTACAAGCTATTAAGGATTTTCGTCAAACATCTGCATTGTTTGTTGTCTACTCTGGACAGAGGAGAGGCCAAAAGGTTTCGGCATCTTCTCTTTCTTTTTGTCTGAGAAGCATAATCCGTTTAGCTTATGAGACTGCTGGCCAGCAGCCTCCTCAAAGAATTACAGCTGATTCCACTAGAGCGGTAGCTTCCACATGGGCTTTTAAAAATGAGCCCTCTGTTGAACAGATTTGCAAGGCGGCGACTTGGTCTTCGCTTCATACTTTTTCTGAATTCTACAAATTTGATACTTTTGCTTCCTTGGAGGCTATTTTTGGGAGAAAGGTCTTGCAGGCAGTGGTGCCTTCCGTTTAAGTTCCTGCCTTGTCCCTCCCTTCATCCGTGTCCTAAAGCTTTGGTATTGGTATCCCACAAGTAATGGATGAACCCGTGGACTGGATACACCTTACAAGAGAAAACAAAATTTATGCTTACCTGATAAATTTCTTTCTCTTGTGGTGTATCCAGTCCACGGCCCGGCCTGTCACTTTAAGGCAGGTGCTTTTTATTTTTAAACTACAGTCACCACTGCACCCTATAGTTTCTCCTTTTTCTTGCTTGTCTTCGGTCGAATGACTGGGGGTGGCAGTTAGGGGAGGAGCTATATAGACAGCTCTGCTGTGGGTGTCCTCTTGTTACTTCCTGTTGGGAAGGAGAATATCCCACAAGTAATGGATGAACCCGTGGACTGGATACACCACAAGAGAGAGAAATTTATCAGGTAAGCATAAATTTTGTTTTTTCAATTTTCTTAACGTTCCGGACCAGGGCTATTTTTACATTTCTGCTGTGTTTGTGTTTAGCTGTAAATTTTCCTCTTAGTCATTTACTGTACCCACACATATTATATAATGTTTTTCTCACCATTAAATGGACTTTCTAAAGATACCATTATTTTCATCATAATATGATGGAAAAAAAACACTTTTTCTAACTTTGACCCCCAAAATCTGTTACACATCTACAACCACCAAAAGATACCCATGGTAAATAGTTTCTAAATGTTGTCCTGAGTTTAGAAATACCCAATATTTACATGTTCTTTGCTTTTTTTTTTTTTTTTTGCAAGTTATAGGGCAATGAGTACAAGTAGCACTTTGCTATTTCCAAACCATTTTTTTCTCCAAATTAGCGATATTTACATTGTAACATTGATATCTATCACGAATCCCTGAATAACCCGTCACGTGTGTGTGTGTGTATATATATATATATATATATATATATATATATATATATATATATATATATATATATATATATATATTTATTTTTTTTGTAGACAAATCAAAGTATTGATCTAGACCCATTTTGGTATATTTCATGCCACCATTTCACCGCCAAGTGCGGTCAAATAAAAAAAAATTGTTCACTTTTTCACAAACTGTAGGTCTCTTTAGATCTCAGGCTTATTGTGAGAGGCCTTTTGATCTTGGAACCAAAGTTTCTCCATTCCCATTGGGTTTGGAGGTTGGATGACCTCTTGGCGTCGGGGATACCAAATGGATAGCGATTTTCGTCTTGGTATCTTCTGGATGCCTAATTTTTGTGGCTAGTCCCAGGCACCTCTCTACTTGTCCCCTTCTTGGGTGGTTAGGTCATCTGTGTTTGGAAGTTTGGATATGTCCCTTTTACTTCCTCCTTTTAGTATGTTGCACGCTCTTCTATGGGAGCGCAGGGGTTTGGGTCTCTTCCCTTTTTGTTTTTTACCCGGTCTTCTCCCCTGGTCGACTTGTCTGCCAGGAGTTGTGTGGCTCCCACTGTGTGTTCCTGTGTGGTACAGGATTTCTGGGAGCCTTATCCTGTAAGGGTCCTTTGGAGATATTATCATCTTCTCATCTTACGGACTGGTTGGGTCCAGTTTCACCTTTGGGTGCTGGTTGCCCTCTTCCTAGACCTGTTAAGATGTCTCCTTGGCCTCTTTTTGCTCTGTGTATCTTTCGAGAGTCCAATGTCCAGGGACATGGGAGTGCACTACAGGGAGCTAGAACATCGACCGGTTCTGAGGGTCTGGCTTTTGGCCATGTCTCTTGTATGAGATTTCGAAGTCCGAATCTAAATCAGTCCTAGGTGAAACCAGCTGCAGCTATTTGCACCTTGATTGTGTGTTTGCAAGCTGTTTTAAAATCGGTTTCAAGCCTTGGGCTTCTGCAGCTTCTGCTTGTCCCTTCAGGGACGATTTGGTATCTGTCTGAGGGCTAGTTTTGCTGTCTCTCAGGCGAGATCTTATGGTTGTTGTCAGCGACAGCTATTGCACCTTAATGTGAGCTTGCGGTTGTTGTTTTCAACTGAGCTGTAGGTATCTTATCAATGGTTTTTACCATTTCTTTCTCTTTCGCCATGCCTTTGGCTGGGAAAGCGGTTCCTTTACGTTTACCCTACTTTAGGAGGTCTTGCAGTGTTGCAGTTTCCATGAGGCCTCAGCTATTTCTCTTCTCTTTTTCTAGGGGTACTGCCCTCATTTGCGTGCAAGAGGTCATGGGGCTTGGTTCTGGTGCTGGGACGCTGTAGTTCAGTGTCGTATCTCCCTTGTTTGGGAGTGGTCCTTCTTGGGAAGGGAGCGGTGTAGAGGTTCTGGATCCCAAGCACGCTGTCTTCTGTCCTGACAAGCTAATTCCAATATTGGTCAGAATTGTTCTTCCGTGGGCCCCTTCCTTTTTTCTTCTGAGGTGTGGTTTGGAGAATGTTGTATTCTTTGTATTTGGACTTGCCAACTTATTGGACTAGGTCCGTTACCTCGGAAGGGGGGTCAGGGATCTGGTTTTTCTGAGTCTTGACCGTGTGCTTCCAGTTGATGTAGGTCTAAGTGGCCTGAGGGTTATCTCCCTGCCTAATAGCTGGAGGTTTGAAGTTGAATCCTGCTTTGGCAGCTCTCTATGCTCGTTCCTGCCTTGGTGTGTGTGTGTGTGTGTGTGGGGGGGGGGTCACGGTGTCGTCCCTCCACTGGTTGCATATGCTGCTGGTGTTGGATGTTCTTCTAAGGTCTGGTTTCCTAGATGAGTTGTTGGGCATTTTTTCGGCGTTTTCTGTGGGATGGTCTCCCATGTTGGCTTAGGGTCAGCTTTGCTGTCTTGAGGCTGAAGTTTGCGAGTTTCTGTTCAGAGGTGGCTATGTGTTTTCACTAGATGGCCTTTTTCTCTGCTGGTTTAATCATCCTTGTCTGCAGGTTCTGAGTTTTCTTCGGTTTATATATGTTTCCTGACTTTGACTAGTTTAGCTACTGTGTCTAGAATGGGGTACAGTGGGAAGCTTGTGCCTTCCTTGTAGCACCATGAGGCGTATGGTGGTGTGTCAGGGATTCGAGGATAAACCTGTTTTTTTTTTTTTTTTTTTCCCCCCCCCATGATCACTCTTTCTAGGTGTAGTGTTGATCCCTGGTCCTTGTCCTTCTAGGGAGTTCTTGTCTTTAGCAACTTTGGGTTTGCCTTAGTTGTTTCGAGGTTTCTTTCCTTTGTTGGTGGTCCTTTAGATATCTTATGGGTCCTCTGTTTTCCCCCTCAGGGGTAGGTGAAGATTCTTTTTTTCGGGTCGAGGGTTAGTTCTGTGTGGTCTGAACGCCCGCAGGACTTGGCTCCTTGGGGGCTTTTTGTGCTCAATGAATCTAGGGATCTGAGTGGTCTGTCTAGCTCGGCCTTGTAGGTTATTTAACTGATGGGCAGTCACTGGGTCCTTTCAGGTTTTTAACCCCTTCTTCTTATTACTGTTTTTTTTTTGTAGGGTGCTGGGTTTTATTCAGACTGTGGTGCCCTTCGAAGGGGCCGCCTTCTGTACCTGCCCTTTTGATTGCATTCAGTGTCCTCTATAGCTTGGGTATTGTTTTCTCAAAAGTAATGAATGCAGCTGTGGACACTTCCCGTTTAAGAAGAAAAACTTAAATTATGCTTGCCTGATCATTTTCTTTTCTTCTGACGGGAAGAGTCCACAGCTCCCCGCCCGTGTTTTATCTATGAGGCGGCAGTATTTAGTTTTTTGTTCTTCTGGCACCTTTTTTCACCCTGATATTTCTCCTACTGTTCCTTTTTCCCTTGGCAGAATGACTGGGGGGGTGAGAGAAGTGGGGGGAGGTATTTTAAGCCTTTGGCTGGGGTGTCTTTGCCTCCTCTTGGTGGCCAGGTTCTGAATTCCCAAAAGTAATGAATGCAGCTGTGGACACTCCCCGTCAGAAGAAAAGAAAATTATCAGGTAAGCATAATTTTTTTTTTTTCCCATGCTATCTTTTCGCTAATTTCTTTTCATACTTCATTTGCTTGGCTATACGTTAGACTGAGCTACCTGCTAGGTGGGAGGGGTTCTATAGAGCTCTTGGGGTTTGGGAATCTTCGCCTCCTAGTGGCAGGGAAGCGTAATAATTCAGGAGTAATTATTTTTTTATTGGGGACTTTCACCACCATGAAATAAATTTATTTATCGGGTAAGCATAAATTTATAAAAAAAAAAAAGTCCCCCCCCATATTTTGCTTAATGTGAGGGTAGGCACATAGCTAATTTTCTACCTTTTCAAAAGTGTTGGCTGTACTTTTTGCAACATGTTGGGAAGAAGCCTACATGGAAGGTATATAGAGTTAGACAAATAGTCTGACCATTTGAGATTAGCAATGGCTTCCAAAGTTGAATTGCTGCTGATATTACTCCTCTCACTTATGTGGTATATTGATGTAAAAAAAAATGCAAAAATGTTATACCTATCTGACAAGTGGTGTATTTTGCACTATATTATAATGATAAGGGGGGGTCATGCAAAATTTTCAATGCAAAAAAGGGTCCCATGTGAAAAAAATGTTTTAATAAGATCTGATCTGTATGAATCATGAAAGAAAAATGTTTGGGTTTCATGTAAAGTTGATTAGGCCCATGCACATTGTATGTAATAGTGTATCATCATATGTGTGTTAGATGTTCACTCCAACTCACAATAAAGGTTTTCAAATAATTTGGAACCTGTTCACTTTTTATAATTTTGCCTCTCATCCCTTAGGGGAAATGGAAGAAGAAATGGAAAATCCTGAGATGGTGGACTTACCTGAAAAGCTGAAGCATCAGTTGAGGCACAGAGAACTGTTTCTATCACGGCAGCTTGAATCCTTACCAGCCACACACATTAGGTGAGTTCTGTGTATCTTTAGTCAAGCCACAGTCTTGTCTAAGCAAGAGCTTCTATTTTGTTTTTAACATTTTCTTCTATGCTAACAAATGATTAAAATGTAGGAGCCACATGTGTGTATTTATACTATAATCGCGTTTGTAACGCGTCCGTCAGTGTTGCCAGTTGCGCACGCATCCTCAAAAGAATGTTGGCTGTGCGTGCAGCCAAAAGAATCCAGTCCACCTGGATGAAGCGAAAGCGTAGGCAAACCCGAAGCCTAAAAAAAAACAAAAAAAAAAACAAAAAAAAAACAAAAAAAAAACACGTAACCGCTCTTACAAAGTATAACAAAAAAAACTTAACTGCCTGCACAAAGTATTAACAAACACTGAAACCGCCATCCCCCACATCGCAAAATAATAAAGTAATTAAGCCCTAATCCGCAAAAAAACATAATTAAAATGTCAACCCCTTAACTGCCAACCCCCCACATCGCAATAAATCTAATTAACCTATTAACCCCATAACCGACAAACCCCCACATCGCAAAAACATAATTAACTCCTAAACCGCCAACCCCACAGATCGCAATAAACCTAATTAACTTATTAACCCCTAAACCCCCAAACTCCCACATTACAATAAACCTAATTAACCTTTTAGCTCCTAAACTGCCAACCCCTCACAACGCAAATAACTAATTTAATTGCTAAGCCCCCTAACCTAACGCCACCGAAATTAACCCCAATACTAAGTTACACTTAAATAAAACCTAACATTAAATTACAACAAATAA
The DNA here is from genome assembly GCF_027579735.1 of Bombina bombina. Lineage (NCBI taxonomy): Eukaryota > Metazoa > Chordata > Amphibia > Anura > Bombinatoridae > Bombina > Bombina bombina. The sequence goes on from NC_069499.1 coordinate 229,813,996, forward strand.
TCTAAAATTACAAAAAATAAAAAAACTCTAAAATTACCGAAAAAAAATAAAATTATCAAAAATAAAAAAAATTAAACCTAATCCCTATGAAAATAAGACACTTTTGTAGGGCATTTCCCTAAGTTAAACAGCTCTTTTACATTTAAAAATTACTAAACCCCCCCCCCCCAAATAAAAAAAAAAATAACACTAAAAAAACCTAAACTACCCATTGCCCCTAAAGGGACATTTGTAAGGGCAATCGGCTCTTTTCCAGCCCATTAAATCCCTTATCTTAAAAATAACCCCCCCCCAAAAAAAAATAATAAAAATAAAAAAAATAATAATAAAATAAAAAAATCCTAACACTAAGCCCCAAATAGGTACTCGCCATTCCTGAAGTCCGGCGGAGAAGGTCTTCTTCCAGGCGGCTCCACCATCTTCTGTCTTCATCTGGAGCGGAGATGCAGAGCTGGCTTCCCCGATGCGTGGATCCTCAGCGGCGTGGAGGCTCCTCTTCATGCGATCGCCCGTCGCACACTGAAGATTGAATGCAAGGTACCCCATAGCTGTACACTGTCAGCGATCCACATTCCGGGTGTGGACAACTGGGAAGCGGATTTCCTCTGCAGACAATCCTTTCACCCGGGGGGAATGGTCTCTACACCCAAGGTGTTTGCAGAGATATGCAGCGAATATCAATACCAAGCTACCCAGGTACGGGTTGAGGGATCTTCAAGAGGAGCTATTAGATGCCCTAGCAGTGCCTTGGAGGTTCAAACGCATATATTTTTCCTCCATTACCGTTTCCTTCTCGTGTGGTGGCACACATCAAGCAGAAGCGTGCATCAGTGATTCTGAGTGCTCCATTGTGACCGTGAAGGATGTGGTTCGCGGATCTGGTGGGGATGCTATCATCTCCGCCGTGGAAGTTACCTTGTCGCAGGGACCTGCTGATACAAGGTCCATTTGTACATCAAAAACTAGATTCTTTGAGGCTGACTGCGTGGAGATTGAAAAGCCAAGAGAGTTTTTTCTAAAAGTGTTATCGATACTTTGATTCAAGCTAGTAAACCAGTTACTCGTCGTATCTACCATAAAGTGTGGAGGACCTACTTATACTGGTGTGAAGAGCGTGGGTTTTCCTTGCACATGGTTAAGGTTGCCAGAATTTTATCTTTTCTCCAGGATGGACTGGAGAAGGGTCTATCTGATAGTTCCTTGAAGGGACAGATATCGGCCCTGTCGGTTTTACTGCACAAGAGATTGGCTAAGCTCCCGGATATGCAGTTCTTTGTCACAACTCTGACTAGGATCAGACCTGTGTTTAGATCTGGGGCTCCGCCTTGGAGCCTCAATTTTGTTCTTTGTGTTTTGCAACAGGCTCCGTTTGATCCTATGCATGCTGTTGACATTAAATTGTTATCTTGGAAAGTTATTTTTTCGTTGGCATTAGCCTCTGCGCGTGTCTGAGATGTCTGCTTTGCAATGTGATCCCCCTTATCTTGTTTTCTATGATAAGGCGGTTTTACGTACCCAATTGGGTTTCTTTCCTAAGGTAGTGTCGGATCGCAACATCAATCAAGAGATTGTTGTTCCTTCATTTTAACCTAATCCTCCTTCAGCAATGGAACGTTTGCTTCACAATCTGGATGTGCTTTAAAGTTTTATCTTCAGGCTACTAAGGAGTTCAGGCAATTTTCCTATCTGTTTGTTGTCTACTCAGGGAAGCGTAAGGGGCAGAAGGCTACTACGACTTCCCTATCTTTCTGGTTGAGGACTGTCATCCGCTTAGCTTACGAGACAACGGGACATCAGCCTTATGAGAGGATAACGGCTCATTCCACTAGAGCAGTGGCTTCCTTCTGGGCTTTTAAGAATGAAGCCTCCTATGGATCAGATTTGTAAGGCGGCTACCTGGTCGTCCTTGTACACCTTTTATATATTTTTCAAGTTTGATGTTTTTGCTTCGGTTGAAGCAGCTTTTGGGAGAAAAGTTTTACAGGAGGGAACAAAGAAAGACACGGACCCTATTCTGAGGACACCACAGTCCTCAGAATAGGGTCCGTGTCTTTCTTTGTTCCCTCCTGTTATTCAGTGTCCTCTGGAGCTTGGGTATAGTTTTTCCCAACAGTAAGGTATGAAGTCGTGGACTCTCCCTGCCTTATGGAAGGAAAACATAATTTATGCTTACCAGATATATTCCTTTTCCTTCCTGCCAAGGAGAGGCCACAACCCCACCCGTAAGTTATGTTTTGATGGGCTGATCCCTTTTTTATATTTTTGTTCTGTCACAGTTATACCCTGTTTATCCTACTTTTACTTGTTCTCTCAGCAGAATGACTGGGGGATAGGGGAAATGGGAGGGATATTTAAACCTTTGGCTGGGGTGTCTTTGCCTCCTCCTGGTGGCCAGGTGTTGTATTTCCCAACAGTAAGGAATGAACTGGAATGAATGGACTCTCCCTGCCAGGAATGAAAGGAATTTATCTGGTAAGCATAAATTATGTTTTCTTCTGTTAAGTGTGATCAGTCCACGGGTCATCATTACTTGTGGGATATTAACTGCTCCCCTACAGGAAGTGCAAGAGGATTCACCCAGCAGAGTTGCTATATAGCTCCTCCCCTCTACGTCACCTCCAGTCATTCTCTTGCACCCAACGACTAGATAGGATGTGTGAGAGGACTATGGTGATATATTTAGTTTTTATATCTTCAATCAAAAGTTTGTTATTTTATAATAGCACCGGAGTGTGTTATTCCTTCTCTGGTAGAATTTGAAGAAGAATCTACCTGAGTTTTTCTATGATTTTAGCCGGAGTAGTTAAGATCATATTGCTGTTTCTCGGCCATCTGAGGAGTGAGGTAAACTTCAGATCAGGGGACAGCAGGCAGATTAATCTGCAAAGAGGTATGTAGCAGTTTATTATTTTCTGACATGGAATTGATGAGAAAATCCTGCCATACCGTTATAATGTAAACTCAGCCTTGAATGCAGTAGATGTAGCTGATATCAGGCTGTCATGTATGTATATTTTACACTTCAGTTTTCTGGGAAATGGTACTTCTCTGGCTTTTAAACTGTATACATAGACTTAACCTATTTTGCAGGGACTTGCAATAGGTTTTAAATGACAATTAATTATTGAGGTAAAACGTTTTTTTGCTGGCATGTAAAAACGTTTTTTTCTCTGAGGTACTGGGTGAAAAAATGTTTTGGGCACTTTTTTTTTCCACTTGGCAATAGTTTTGATTTAAATTAGAGCAGTTCACTGATCCCTCTCACTGTTATGTGTGTGGGGGAGGGGCGATTTTTGGCGCTTTTTCTAAGCATCAGAAAAACTCAGTCAGAGGTTCATTTTCTTCCTGCATGATCCGGTTCATCTCTACAGAGTTCAGGGATCTCCAAAGCCTTTTTTGAGGGAAGTAATCATTACAGCAGAGCTGTGCTGATTGTATTGACTGTGATATAAAAAACGTTTATTTGTGTATTTTTTTCTGCTGCCTGGGTTAGTTATCATTTGCTGAGGGGAACAATCCTTTGCTAAAACTGTATATTCTGACAAAGATTGATGCTATAACTTAATTATTTTATCTGTTATAATATTTTTCTGTGCTTCTTAAAGGCACAGTTCGTTTTCATATTATTTGTAAATTACTTTGAAAAGTATTTCCAAGTTGCTGTTTATTTGCTAGTGTGTTAAACATGTCTGATTCAGAGGAATATCTCTGTGCTATATGTGTTAATGCCAAAGTGGAGCCCAATAGAAATTTATGTACTAAATGTATTGATGCTACTTTAAAAAACAGTCAATCTGTACAAATTGAACATATTTCACCAAACAACGAGGGGAGAGTTATGCCGACTAACTCGCCTCACGTGTCAGTACCTGCATCTCCCGCTCAGGAGGTGCGTGATATTGTAGCGCCGAGTGCATCTGGGCGGCCATTACAAATCACATTACAAGATATGGCTACTGTTATGACTGAAGTTTTGGCTAAACTACCAGAACTAAGAGGTAAACGTGATCACTCTGGGATGAGAACAGAGTGCGCTGATAATGCAAGGGCCATGTCTGATACTGCGTCACAATTTGCTGAACGTGAAGACGGAGAGCTTCATTCTGTGGGTGACGGTTCTGATCCAAATAAACTGGACTCAGACATTTCAAATTTTAAATTTAAGCTTGAGAACCTCCGTGTGTTACTAGGGGAGGTATTAGCGGCTCTGAATGATTGTAACACAGTTGCAATCCCAGAAAAAATGTGTAGGTTGGATAAATATTTTGCGGTACCGACGAGTACTGACGTTTTTCCTATACCTAAGAGACTTACTGACATTGTTACTAAGGAGTGGGATAGACCCGGTGTGCCTTTCTCACCCCCTCCTATATTCAGAAAAATGTTTCCAATAGACGCCGCCACACGGGACTTATGGCAAATGGTCCCTAAGGTGGAGGGAGCAGTTTCTACTTTAGCTAAGCGTACCACTATCCCAGTGGAGGATAGCTGTGCTTTTTCAGATCCAATGGATAAAAAATTAGAGGGTTACCTTAAGAAAATGTTTGTTCAACAAGGGTTTATATTGCAACCTCTTGCATGTATTGCGCCTGTCACGGCTGCAGCAGCATTTTGGTTTGAGTCTCTGGAAGAGACACTTCAATCATCCACACTAGATGACATCACACACAAACTTAAATTCCTTAAGTTGGCTAATTCATTTATTTCAGATGCCGTAGTACATTTAACTAAACTTGCGGCTAAAAATTCAGGATTCGCCATTCAGGCACGCAGAGCTCTGTGGCTGAAATCCTGGTCAGCTGATGTTACGTCTAAATCTAAATTGCTTAATATTCCTTTCAAAGGGCAGACCTTATTCGGGCCCGGCTTGAAAGAGATTATTGCTGACATTACAGGAGGTAAAGGTCATGCCCTGCCTCAGGACAAGGCCAAAGCCAAGGCTAGACAGTCCAATTTTCGTTCCTTTCGTAATTTCAAAGCAGGAGCAGCATCAACTTCCTCTGCACCAAAACAGGAAGGAGCTGTTGCTCGCTACAGACAAGGCTGGAAACCTAACCAGTCCTGGAACAGGGGCAAACAGGCCAGAAAACCTGCTGCTTGCCCCTAAGACAGCATGAATTGAGGGCCCCCGATCCGGGACCGGATCTAGAGGGGGGCAGACTTTCCCTCTTCGCCCAGGCTTGGGCAAGAGATGTTCAGGATCCCTGGGCGTTAGAGATCATATCTCAGGGATACCTTCTGGACTTCAAATCCTCTCCCCCAAGAGGGAGATTTCATCTGTCAAGGTTGTCAACAAACCTAACAAAGAAGGAAGCGTTTCTACGCTGCGTACAAGATCTTTTATTAATGGGAGTGATCCATCCAGTTCCGCGGTTGGAACAAGGACAAGGGTTTTACTCAAATCTGTTTGTAGTTCCCAAAAAAGAGGGAACCTTCAGGCCAATCTTGGATTTAAAGATCCTAAACAAATTCCTAAGAGTTCCATCGTTCAAGATGGAAACTATTCGAACAATTTTGCCCATGATCCAAGAGGGTCAGTACATGACCACAGTGGATTTAAAGGATGCTTACCTTCACATACCGATTCACAAAAGTCATTACCGGTATCTAAGGTTTGCCTTTTTAGACAGGCATTACCAGTTTGTAGCTCTTCCATTCGGACTGGCTACGGCTCCAAGAATCTTCACAAAGGTTCTGGGCACTCTTCTGGCGGTACTAAGACCGCGAGGAATTTCAGTAGCTCCGTACTTAGACGACATACTGATACAAGCTTCAAGCTTTCAAACTGCCAAATCTCATACAGAGATAGTACTGGCATTTCTAAGGTCGCATGGATGGAAAGTGAACGAAGAGAAAAGTTCTCTCTTTCCACTCACAAGAGTTCCCTTCCTGGGGACTCTGATAGATTCTGTAGAAATGAAGATTTACCTGACAGAGGACAGGTTAACAAAACTTCAAAATGCATGCCGTGTCCTTCATTCCACTCTAAATCTGAATCAAGAGACCAGAAATTCTCTTCTATGGTGGCTTTATCGGCCACATCTGTCCAGGGGAATGCCATTCAGCAGGCCAGACTGGTCAATTGTAACAACAGACGCCAGCCTACTAGGTTGGGGCGCTGTCTGGAATTCTCTGAAGGCTCAGGGACTATGGAATCAGGAGGAGATTCTTCTTCCAATAAACATTCTGGAATTGAGAGCAGTCCTCAATGCTCTTCTGGCTTGGCCCCAGTTAACAACTCGGGGGTTCATCAGGTTCCAGTCGGACAACATCACGACTGTAGCTTATATCAACCATCAGGGAGGGACAAGAAGCTCCCTAGCAATGATGGAAGGATCGAAGATAATTCGCTGGGCAGAGTCTCACTCTTGCCACCTGTCTGCAATCCACATCCCGGGAGTGGAGAACTGGGAGGCGGATTTCTTAAGTCGTCAGACTTTTCATCCGGGGGAGTGGGAACTTCATCCAGAGGTCTTTGCCCAAATACTTCGACGTTGGGGCAAACCAGAGATAGATCTCATGGCGTCTCGACAGAACGCCAAGCTTCCGCGCTACGGGTCCAGATCCAAGGATCCGGGAGCGGTCCTGATAGATGCCTTGACAGCACCATGGACCTTCAGGATGGCTTATGTGTTTCCACCTTTCCCGATGCTTCCTCGATTGATTGCCAGAATCAAACAGGAGAAAGCATCAGTGATTCTAATAGCGCCTGCATGGCCACGCAGGACTTGGTATACAGATCTGGTGGACATGTCATTCTGTCCACCTTGGTCGTTACCTCTGAGACAGGACCTTCTGATTCAGGGTCCTTTCAAACATCAAAATCTAACTTCTCTGAAGCTGACTGCTTGGAAATTGAACGCTTGATCTTATCAAAGCGTGGTTTTTCTGAGTCAGTTATTGATACCTTAATACAGGCTAGGAAGCCTGTTACCAGAAAGATTTACCATAAAATATGGCGTAAATACCTATATTGGTGCGAATCCAAAGGTTACTCTTGGAGTAAGGTTAGGATTCCTAGGATATTGTCTTTTCTACAAGAAGGTTTAGAAAAGGGGTTATCCGCTAGTTCCTTAAAGGGACAGATCTCAGCTCTGTCCATTCTGTTACACAAGCGTCTGTCAGAAGTTCCAGACGTTCAGGCTTTTTGTCAGGCTTTGGCCAGGATTAAACCTGTGTTTAAAGCTGTGGCTCCACCATGGAGTTTAAACCTTGTTCTTAACGTTTTACAGGGTGTTCCGTTTGAACCCCTTCATTCCATTGATATAAAGTTGTTATCTTGGAAAGTTCTATTTTTAATGGCTATTTCCTCGGCTCGAAGAGTCTCTGAGTTATCAGCCTTACATTGTGATTCTCCTTATTTGATTTTTCACTCGGATAAGGTAGTTCTGCGTACTAAACCTGGGTTCTTACCTAAGGTAGTCACTAACAGGAATATCAATCAGGAGATTGTTGTTCCATCCTTGTGCCCAAATCCTTCTTCGAGGAAGGAACGTCTTTTGCACAATCTGGATGTAGTTCGTGCCCTTAAATTTTATTTACAGGCAACTAAAGATTTTCGACAAACGTCTTCCCTGTTTGTCGTTTACTCTGGTCAGAGGAGAGGTCAAAAAGCTTCTGCTACCTCTCTCTCTTTTTGGCTTCGTAGCATAATTCGTTTAGCTTATGAGACTGCTGGACAGCAGCCTCCTGAAAGAATTACAGCTCATTCCACTAGAGCTGTGGCTTCCACTTGGGCCTTTAAGAATGAGGCCTCTGTTGAACAGATTTGCAAGGCTGCAACTTGGTCTTCGCTTCATACTTTTTCCAAATTTTACAAATTTGACACTTTTGCTTCCTCGGAGGCTATTTTTGGGAGAAAGGTTCTTCAGGCAGTGGTTCCTTCTGTATAAAGAGCCTGCCTATCCCTCCCGTCATCCGTGTACTTTTGCTTTGGTATTGGTATCCCACAAGTAATGATGACCCGTGGACTGATCACACTTAACAGAAGAAAACATAATTTATGCTTACCTGATAAATTCCTTTCTTCTGTAGTGTGATCAGTCCACGGCCCGCCCTGTTTTTTAAGGCAGGTAAATATTTTTTAAATTATACTCCAGTCACCACTACACCCTTGGCTTCTCCTTTCTCGTTGGTCCTTGGTCGAATGACTGGAGGTGACGTAGAGGGGAGGAGCTATATAGCAACTCTGCTGGGTGAATCCTCTTGCACTTCCTGTAGGGGAGCAGTTAATATCCCACAAGTAATGATGACCCGTGGACTGATCACACTACAGAAGAAAGGAATTTATCAGGTAAGCATAAATTATGTTTTTTACAGTGTTTAACAAACTTTAAGGGTTGCCTAGGTGCATTGACGTGCAGTTATAGCTCCTCAAATTTGGAATATGACTAGGGCACACCGCTCCTCTAACGCTAATGAGGAGGGTAGAGGGTCTCTATTTAGGATACCCTTCACATGTGATCTCATATAGGTAGCAGTTAGCTAAACTATGAGGGAGATCCCATAATATGGTCAGTATAAGTGTGCAAAAGTATTCAACATTTACAAAGAAAAATAACTGTTAAAGAGATAAAGCGTTCTTAGCTAGAGTCAATGTCAACAATGCAATTTCTAATAGGAATTGGTAACATCAACAAATATACTTCTATAACTTATGGGGAAATGGACATGTAATTTTGAGTGACTCTTGGAGGAGGTATATATGATCAGATAATTAAACTTCATAAAAAGTACTGTCACAGAAAAGTAAGGCAATACAATAATGGCCAGTACTGTTTTTTTAAACAGATCCATAGGGCCCTTAGATGTAGTATTGCGAGACTCTCAGCCTATTCCTAGACGCTGGGGAATACCTTCTGGTGCATAATAGGCCATCTCACCGATCTCCATATACCCATAGAGAAAGTCTAAAGAGAAGGGATCATAGTGACAAAGGGGCCCTCCACGCATAGGCTGATGCTCCTGCCGCATCCTTCTGATCCGTGTCGCAAACGACGATTGTTGCTCTGATGAATCTGGTTCATCTGGTTTACCAAGTAGGAGTAGTGCAAGGTGCAGTTGGCGACTCACTGTGATCTGTTGGGCCCATATATTCACTGCGGGATCAATTTTATTGTCCTGGACTGTAGGGGCCAGATTCTGTGCTGAAGGACCCAGCTCTATCTGGGGATCGTTCTGGCGTGATGTAATGTATAATAGAATCATCCCTCTGTCTAAACGCTCAATTACTCCAGCATGGAAGGTAAACGCTGTGTGAAGCCCTTTATTCTCCATTGTGCAATCTGTTGTTCCCTCTGTAGCTGGCAAGGGTGCTAGTGTTTCATGCATAGTTTTCTGGAGTATTAACGGTTTACCATCCAGTGTATTCATTTTTTTATGGGTTGTACTCATAATCAGATGAAAGGCTGTTTGCAGTAGGAGCATTGAGGGGATTGTGGAAAATGTCTCTGAGATCATCTAAGAAGGCTTTGTGATAATAGGAGAACAAATAGCTTATTTCACTAATTTAGCGTGTTGCCTCCATGGTAGTTATACTCTTATCAGGAAATAATTGACCATGAGCTAGTGACGTATGGGATATACATTCCTACCAGGAGGGGCAAAGTTTCCCAAACCTTAAAATGCCTATAAATACACCCCTCACCACACCCACAATTCAGTTTTACAAACTTTGCCTCCCATGGAGGTGGTGAAGTAAGTTTGTGCTAGATTCTACGTTGATATGCGCTTCGCAGCAGGCTGAAGCCCATTTTCCTCTCAGAGTGCAGTGAATGTCAGAGGGATGTGAAGAGAGTATTGCCTATTTGAATACAATGGTCTTCCTCTAGGGGATCTATTTCATAGGTTCTCTGTTATCGGTCGTAGAGATTTCTTCTCCTACCTCCCTTTTCAGATCGACGATATACTCTTATATACCATTACCTCTACTGATTCTCGTTTCAGTACTAGTTTGGCTATCTACTATATGTAGATGAGTGTCTTGGGGTAAGTAAATCTTATTTCTATTTATGACACTCTAAGCTATGGTTGGGCACTTTATATATATATATATATAAAGTTCTAAATATATGTTTTAAACTTATATTTGCCATGATTCAGGTTAATCAGTATTCCTTTTTTCAGACTGTCAGTTTCATTATTTTTGGGAAAATGCATATGAATTAATATTTTTTCTTACCTTCAAAAATTTTTAAATTGACTTTTTTCCTTGCGGACTGTTAGGCTCGCGGGTGTAGAAAATGCCTCAATTTATTGCGTCATTCTTGGCGCGAACTTTTTTGGCGCAAAATTTCGTCATTTCCAGCGCCATAGTTGACGCCGGAAGTTTACACAAGTTTGAGTCATTTTTTTGACGCATGTGTGTTAGACGTTTTTTTGCGCCAAAAAATGTGGGCGTCATTTTTGGCGCCAAAAATTGTGGGCATCATACTTGGCGCCAGTTTTTTTCACATTATTTCAGTCTCACTTTTTTGTTGCTTCTGGTTGCTAGAGGCTTGTTTGTTTTTCATTTTTTCCCATTCCTGAAACTATCATTTAAGGAATTTGATAATTTTGCTTTATATGTTGTTTTTTTCTATTACATATTGCAAGATATTTCAAAAGCTGTTCCTGTATCAGAAAATACTAAGGGATTCCTGATGACTGATATCAGTCCTACCAAAGCTAAGTTCATTTATTTTAATGTTATGAATGTTTATATTTAGCTATGGTTTGTAATAAGTTTTTATGATAAACTTTTACATGCAGAGTCCATTAGTATTTATGCATTATCTATTGCTATTCTTTTTACATCTTATGTACAAGATATATTTAGGAATTTATAAGAATATTTTTCTGATTCTAGTATAAAGGCTTTGTCTGCAATTCCGCCTTCTAATAAAATTTTTAGGTCTTTTTTAAACTTCATTTAGTTGATGGTTTCAAATGACCAACAACATACTGAATTATCCTTCTCTGATGGTGTATTTTCTCATTCAGAATATTCTTCATCAGATATTGACACTAACAAATCTACTTTTTTTATTTTTATATAGAGTACATTCGTTTTTTGTTGAATAGGTGTTGATTATTTTGGATATTGAAGTAACTAGTTCTTTTGATTAAGACTAGCTAACATTTAAATTCTGCTTATTAACCTTCTGTGGTTTCTTCAGAGGTTTTTTTCCAGTTACTGATACTAGGGAATGGAATGGGCCGGGAATTTCTTTTATTCCTTCTTTAAGGTTTTTAATTATATCCTTTGCTGGCAGTTCGTTTTAAGTTTTGAGGAAGATCCCTCAAGTTAATGGGACTATCTCTACTCTTGCTAACATACTACTATTCCTATAGCAGATAGTATTTATTTTTTTCCTTGAGTAACTTGTATCTTCTTTAAGGAAAATTATTTATTTTCAGGTACTTTTCTTAGACCTGTAATTTATTTGGCTGATGTTGCAACTGCTTCAGTTTTCTGGTTGGATACTTTAGTGCAACAAGTATCGGATTATGATTTGTTTAGCATTGTTAAGTTGATCTACATGCTAATAATTTCATTTGTGTCGTCATTTTTTTGATATTTTCGCAAATGAGGTTTAATCTATGTTTTTAGCTATTTCAGCTAGAAGAACTTTATGATTTCAATCTTGGAATGCTAATTTGATTTCTAAATTCCATATATCTTTTTTTCCAAGGTAATCAATTATTTGGTTCACAATTGGATTCAATTCTTCAACTGTTACTCTGGGCTACAAGATTGAGTTCTAAGGCTAAATATTAAGCTTTTTTTCTTACTAAGGAAAGGAATTCTAAATTCTTCCCCAAGTAACATGTTTATAATTGGAAGTTTTCTTCATTCAATTTAAGCCATTTAAAAAATCAAAGTCAGCTCCCCAATTTTGCATTTAGGTGCAGTTCTTATTCCAGCTTAGCTGGTAAGGGGCAGGTTAAGACTTTTTTTTTAATAAATTTGTTTGGTTCAATTCGGTCCAAATTTCTTAGATTTGGATACAGAATAGGATTCAGAGTAAAACCATCTGTGAGAAGTATTTTTTCTCTCTCTAACATATTCCAGCTATTCCAGTAAGGCTCACACTTTCCTGAAGTGTGTTTCAGTCCTATATGTATTAGGTACTTGTGAAGCGCGACTGGTCACCCGTTGGGGCTCAAGGCGCTGTTCAGACCTGGAGTTTTCTGGGTTATTTATACCAGTTCCTTTTTAGGAACAGGATTTGGGGTTTTTATTCAAAACTATTCATTATTTCAAAGATAGAAAATCTTTTTGAATTGTCATATATGTATACCATCTTTTAGAATGGAGTTTATATGGTCTAGTCTGCCTTTTTGGTCAGTAATGGCATTATTTGTTTACAATAGATACAATAGATGCATATCTTCATTTTCTGTTTTCATTCAGATTATTTTCATTTTCTGAGATTCTCTTTTTTTTTGACAAGCATTACCAATTTGTTGCTTTTCCTTCTGGTCTAGCGACAACTCTAAGAATCTTTTCAAGGTTCTCAGTGTTTCCTTATTGGACGGTCTCGTGGTACTGGCTCAGTCTTTTCGTTCTGCGGAATCTCATACGATTCAACTTTTGTTGTTTCTTCAAGACCTGGTTAGAGGATCTTTTTATCAAAAGCTGTTTGATTCCTCAGACAAGGGTCACCTTTTTTAGGTTTCCAGATAGATTGTGTCAATGTCTTTGTCTCTAGCAGACAAGTGACAATTTTATTGGGTTCCGTTTGTCGGAACCTTCAGTCTCTATTATTTCCTTCACTTGCTATATGCATGGAAGTTTTAGGTACTATGGCTGCAGCATTGGATTCGATTCCCTTTGCTCATTTTCATAAGAAACCTTTCCAGTTTTTTATACTGAATTAATGGTGCAGGGATTCTAGGATATCACTTTTTATATCTTTGAATCCCAATGTTCAACTATCTTTGATTTGGTGGTTAGATCACTATCATATAGTTCTACGGGTCTCTTCGGTTCATTCAACCTGGACCATGATCACTACAGGTGCAAGTCTTTTAGGTTGAGAGGCTGTCTGGGGATCTCTGTCAGCACAAGGGGTTTGGAAATCTCAGGAGGCGAGATTACCAATCGATATTTTGGAACTCCGTGCATTTTTTAGAGTTCTTCAGTTTTGGCTTCTTTTTTAAGAAAGAAACGTTATTGTTTTTCAGACAGATAATGTCACAACTGTGGCGTATGTCAACCATCAGGGTGGGACTCTCAGTCCTTAGGCTGTGAAAGAAGTATCTCGGATACTTGCTTGGGCTAAATCCAGCTCCTGTCTAATTTCTGCGGTCCTTTTCCCAGGTATAGACAATTGGGAAGCGGATTATCTCTGTCAATCAAGCTTTACATCCGGGAGAATGGTCTCTTTACCCTGATGTATTTTTTTCAAATTGTTCAGATGTGAGGGCTTCCAGAAATAGATTTGATGGCATCTCATCTAAACAAGAAACTTCCCAGCTATCTGTCCAGATCCAGGGATCCTCAGGCGGAAGCAGTGGACGCATTGTCGCTTCCCTGGAATTATCAACCTGCTTATATCTTTCCACCTCTAGTTCTTCTTCCAAAAGTGATTTCCAAAATCCTAATGGAGCGTTCGTTTGTACTGCTGGTGGCTCCAGCATGGCCTCACAGGTTTTGGTATGCGGATCTCGTTCGGATAGCCAGTTGCCAACCTTGGACACTTCCGTTAAGGCCAGACCTTCTATCTCAAGGCCCATTTTTCCATCAGGATCTCAAATCATTAAATTTGAAGGTATGGAGAATGAACGCTTGATTCTTACTCATAGAGGTTTCTCTGACTCAGTGATTAATACTATGTAGCAGGCTCGTAAATCTGTATCTAGGAAGATTTATTACCGAGTCTGGAAGACTTACATTTCTTGGTGTTTTTCTCATAAATTCTCTTGGCATTCTTTTAGAATTCCTAGAATTTTTCAGTTTCTTCAGGATGGTTTGGATAAGGGTTTGTCTGCAAGTTCCTTGAAAGGACAAATCTCTGCTCTTTCTGTTCTTTTTCACAGAAAGATTGCTAATCTTCCTGATATTCATTGTTTTGTACAGGCTTTGGTTCGTATCAAGCCTGTCATTAAGTCAATCTCTCCTCCTTGGAGTCTTAATTTGGTTCTGAGGGCTTTACAGGCTCCTCCGTTTGAACCTATGCATTCTCTGGATATTAAATTACTTTCTTGGAAAGTTTTTTGTTCCTTTTGGCCATCTCTTCTGCTAGAAGAGTTTCTGAGTTATCTGCTCTTTCTTGTGAATCTCCTTTTCTGATTTTTCATCAGGATAAGGCGGTGTTGCGGACTTCATTTAAATTTTTACCTAAAGTTGTGAATTCTAACAATATTAGTAGAGAAATTGTTGTCCCTTCATTGTGTCCTAATCCTAACAATTCTCTGGAGAGATCTTTACATTCTTTGGATGTGGTTAGAGCTTTGAAATATTATGTTGAAGCTACTAAAGGTTTCAGAAAGACTTCTAGTCTATTTGTTATCTTTTCTGGTTCCAGGAAAGGTCAGAAGGCTTCTGCCATTTCTTTGGCATCTTGGTTAAAGTCTTTGATTCATCATGCTTATGTGGAGTCGGGTAAGTCCCCGCCTCAAAGGATTACGGCTCATTCTACTAGGTCAGTTTCTACTTCCTGGGCTTTTAAGAATGAAGCTTCTGTTGATCAGATTTGCAAAGCAGCAACTTGGTCTTCTTTGCATACTTTTACTAAATTCTACCATTTTGATGTTTTCTCTTCTTCTGAAGCAGTTTTTGGTAGAAAAGTACTTCAGGCAGCTGTTTCAGTTTGATTCTTTTGCTTATTATTTGGGTTGTGGATCTTTTTCAGCGGAATTGGCTGTCTTTATTTTATCCCTCCCTCTCTAGTGACTCTTGCGTGGAAGTTCCACATCTTGGGTATCTGCTATCCCATACGTCACTAGCTCATGGACTCTTGCTAATTACATGAAAGAAAACATAATTTATGTAAGAACTTACCTCATAAATTAATTTCTTTCATATTAGCAAGAGTCCATGAGGCACACCCTTTTTGTGGTGGTTATGATTTTTTTGTATAAAGCACAATTATTCCAATTCCTTATTTTTTTGATGCTTTCGCTCCTTTCTTATCACCCCACTTCTTGGCTATTCGTTAAACTGAATTGTGGGTGTGGTGAGGGGTGTATTTATAGGCATTTTAAGGTTTGGGAAACTGCCCCTCCTGGTAGGAATGTATATCCCATACGTCACTAGCTCATGGACTCTTGCTAATATGAAAGAAATTAATTTATCAGGTAAGTTCTTACATAAATTATGTTTTTCTTCTACTAGATACGACGAGTCCACAGATTCATCCTTACTTGTGGGATATTATCCTCTTGCTAACAGGAAGTGGCAAAGAGCACCATAGCAGAGCTGTATATATAGCTCCTCCCTTCTCTCCACCCCCAGTCATTCTCTTTGCCTATACTAGTAATAGGAAGAGGTAAAGTGAAAGAGGTGTTAAAATGATAGTTTTTATTTTCTTCAAGCAATACTTTTTTTATTTTAAATGGTACAGGTGAGTGCTATTTTTCCTCAGGCAGCAGATGGATGAAGATGTCTGCCTGGAGGCTGATGATCTTAGCAGTTGTCACTAAGATCCAGAGAAGTTCCCACAGAATGGCTGAGGAGTACTTGAGAAGCTTCAGTGTGGGGAACGTTTTTCATGCTACAAGCATTGAGGTATGTTCAGTAGTTTTTTTCTGGAGAGACTGTGTTATTTCAGAACTGGCTGACATAGTTCCCATAAGGGAAGCGGTAAGCAGTAATCCTACATGTAATAGAAGGGGTATTACTGGGACCTGTATATTATGGGCTAAAAATTTGGTTGACACTGGTAACAAAATGTTTTGATGACAAAACGGTTTTATGCTTAGGGGCAACTTAATGTTTTTATGAGCAAACGTTTTTATGGCTGATGGCTCTGGAGGGTTTCACATGGCTTACAATTTTAGATTGGGTATATGAAAAACCCACATGGCTAGTTTCTGGACCGCTTTACAGCGGTTTTTACTAGGCAGAAAGACATCGATATAGATGGGCGGGGCCTAATTTCGCGCCTCAGATGCGCAATTGAAATGCTTATGAAGGCAGCAAGCTCCAGCTCCGGTGGGCCTAAGCTGAAGATTTAGCCTAAACGAAGGGATAGTGTGAATTATCAGACCCCTGAGGGCAGGTAGGCGCCACAGCAGAGCTGTGGTGAGGTGCAGGGGGTTGCTATCTTATTTTTCATAAAGTTTTTTGAGTTTCCATAAAGGGTTAAGTATACCTTACTTGTGGTGCAATCTTAGCTAGCAAGATAAGACACATATATGCTAAAATTGTGATATTTATTACATTTTAAAGCAGTTTTCGAAACATTGTATGCTTTTTTACTCTTAAAGGCGCAGTACCGTTTTTCAAATTATTGTTTTTTTCACTAAATAAAGTGTTTTCAAGACTTTTTGTGGTTATTACTAGCCTGTTTCAACATGTCTGACATTGAGGAAAGTCAATGCTCTATGTGTTTAGAAGCCATTGTGGAACCCCCACTTAAAATGTGTCCCTCATGTACTGAAAGGTCCTTACATTGCAAAGAACATATTTTAGGTGATAAAAGTATGTCAGGATGATTCTCAGTCTGAAGAGAATCAGGTTATGCCATCCAATTCTCCCCAAGTGTCACAACCTTTAACGCCCACTCAAGCGACGCCAAGTACTTCTAGTGCGTCTAATTCTTTTACCCTGCAAGATATTGCTGCAGTTATGTATACTACCCTTACAGAGGTATTATCTAAACTACCAGGTTTACAGGGTAAGCACAGTAGGTCAGGTATTAGAGTAAATGCTGAGCCCTCTGATGCTTTATTGGCCATCTCCGATGTACCCTCACAGTGTTCAGATCTGGGGGTAGGGAAATTGCTGTCTGAGGGAGAGCTTTCAGATTCAGGAAATGTGTTCCCTCAAACAGACTCGGACGTGACGGCCTTTAAATTTAAGCTTGAACACCTCCGCCAGTTACTCAGGGAGGTTTTTGCGACTCTGGATGATTGTGACCCTATTTTAATACCATCAGAGAAATTGTGTAAAATGGATAAATATCTAGAGGTCCCTACTTACACTGTTTTTCCTGTCCCTAAGAGGGTTTCGGACATTGTTACTAAGGAATGGGATACACCAGGCATTCCGTTCTCTCCCCCTCCTACTTTTAAGAAAATGTTTCCAATATCTGACACCATTCGGGATTCTTGGCAGACGGTCCCTAAGGTGGAGGGAGCTATTTCTACCCTGGCTAAGCGTACAACTATACCTATTGAGGACAGCTGTGCTTTCAAAGATCCTATGGATAAAACATTAGAGGGTCTTTTATAGATATTGTTTATTCATCAGGGTTTTCTTCTACAACCTATAGCGTGCATTGTTCCAGTTACTACTGCAGCAGCTTTTTGGTTTGAGCCTCTAGAGGAGTCTCTTAAGGTTGAACCCCTTTAGATGATATTTTGGATAGAATTAAGGCTCTCAAGCTAGCTAATTCTTTTATTACCGATGCAGCTTTTCAAATGGCTAAATTAGCGGCAAAAAATGCAGGCTTTACCATTCTAGCGCGTAGAGCGTTATGGCTTAAGTCTTGGTCTGCTGATGTGTCATCAAAATCTAATCTTTTAGCTATTCCTTTTAAAGGTAAGACCCTATTCGGGCCTTAACTAAAGGAAATAATTTCTGACATTACTGGAGGTAAAGGTCATGCCCTTCCTCAGGACAAGACTGTTAAATTGAGGGCTAAACAAAATAATTTTCGTTCCTTTCGAAACTTTAAAGGTGGACCCTCTACTTCCTCCTCCGCCACAAAGCAGGAGGGCAATTTTGCACAATCCAAGTCAGTCTGGAGACCTAACCAGACCTGGAATAAAGGTAAACAGTCCAAGAAGCCCGCTGCTGCTACCAAGACAGCATGAAGGGGCACCCCCCGATCCGGGACCGGATCTAGTAGGGGGCAGACTTTCTCTCTTCGCTCAGGCTTGGCAAGGGACGTTCAGGATCCCTGGGCATTAGAAATCGTGACCCGGGGGGGGGGGGGGGGGGGTTGGGGTTGGGTATCGACTAGAATTCAAGGATTTTCTCCCAAGAGGGAGATTTCATCTTTCACGTTTGTCTGTAGACCAGACAAAAAGAGAGGCGTTCTTACGCTGGGTAGAAGACCTATATACCATGGGTGTAATCTGCCCAGTTCCAAAACTAGAACAGGGGCAGGTGTTTTACTCAAATGTCTTCGTGGTTCCCAAAAAAGAGGGAACCTTCAGACCAATTTAATATCTCAAATGCCTAAACAAATTTCTCAGAGTCCCATCGTACAAGATGGAGACCATACAAACAATTTTACCAATGATCCAGGAGGGTCCATATATGACCACCGTGGACTTGAAGAATGCGTATCTTCACATTCCTATCCACAAAGATCATCACCAGTTTCTCAGGTTCGCCTTCCTGGACAAACACTACCAGTTTGTGGCCCTCCCTTTCGGGTTGGCCACAGCTCCCAGAATCTTCACAAAGGTACTAGGGTCCCTTCTGGCGGTTCTAAGGCCGCGGGGCATAGCGGTGGCGCCCTATCTGGACGATATTTTGATTCAGGCTTCAACTTACCATCTAGCCAAATCTCACACGGACATCGTGTTGTCTTTTCTAAGAACTCACGGGTGGAAGGTGAATATACAAAAGAGTTCACTAGTTCCACTGACAAGAGTTTCATTCCTAGGGACTCTCATAGACTCGGTAGACATGAAAAGTTTTCTGACGGAGGTCAGAAAGTCAAAGATACTAACTACTTGCCGAGCACTTCAGTCCATTCCTCGGCTATTAGTGGCGCAGTGTATGGAGGTCATTGGATTAATGGTAGCGGCAATGGACATTGTTCCGTTTTGCTCGCTTACATCTCAGACCACTGCAGCTGTGCATGCTCAGACAGTGGATTGGGGATTATGCGGATTTATCTCCGCGGATAAATCTGGATCTAGAGACCAGAGACTCTCTTCTTTGGTGGTTGTCACAGGATCATCTGTCCCAGGGAATGTGCTTCCGCAGGCCAGCATGGGTCATAGTGACGACGGACGCCAGCCTCTTGGGCTGGGGTGCAGTCTGGAATTCCCTGAAGGCTCAGGGTGTTTGGATTTAGGAGGAGTCCCTACTACCAATCAATATTCTGGAACTGAGAGCAATATTCAACGCGCTTCAAGCGTGGCCTCAGTTGGCTTTGGCCAAATTCATAAGATTCCAGTCGAACAATATCACAACTGTAACATATATCAATCATCAAGGGGGAACAAAGAGTTCTCTAGTGATGACAGAGGTTTCCAAGATAATTCGATGGGCAGAGACTCACTCTTGCCATCTATCCGCAATCTATATCCCAGGAGTAGAGAACTGGGAAGCAAATTTTCTAAGTCGACAGACTTTTCATCCGGGGGAGTGGGAGCTCCATCCGGAGGTGTTTGCGGCATTGATCCGTCAATGGGGCACACCGGAATTGGATCTGATGGCATCTCGTCAGAATGCCAAACTTCCTTGTTACGGGTCCAGATCAAGGGATCCCCAAGCAGTACTGATAGATGCTCTAGCAGTACCTTGGTCGTTTAACCTGGCTTATGTGTTTCCTCCTTTTCCTCTCCTCCCTCATCTGATTGCCAGAATCAAACAGGAGAGTGCTTCGGTAATCCTGGACTTGGTATGCAGATCTGGTGGAAATGTCATCTCTGCCACCGTGGAAACTGCCACTGAGACCGGACCTTCTCATCCAAGGTCCGTTCCAACATCCAAATCTAACTTCTCTGCAGCTGACTGCCTGTAGATTGAACGCTTAATCTTATCTAAGCGGGGATTCTAAGCGGTCATTGATACTTTGATTTAGGCTCGTAAGCCTGTCACTAGGAAAATTTACCATAAGATATGGCGTAAATATCTTTATTGGTGGGAATCCAAGGGCTACTCATGGAGTAGGGTTAGGATTCCTAGGATTTTGTCCTTTCTCCAAGAAGGATTGGAGAAGGGATTATCGGCTAGTTCCTTAAAGGGACAAATTTCTGCTTTGTCAATTTTACTACCCAAGCGTCTGGCGGATGTCCCAGACGTTCAATCTTTTTGTCAGGCTTTAGTCAGAATCAAGCCTGTGTTTAAACCTATTGCTCCGCCATGGAGTTTGAATTTAGTTCTCAATGTTCTTCAAGGGGTTCCGTTTGAACCTTTGCATTCCATGGATATTAAGCTTTTATCCTGGAAAGTTTTGTTCTTAGTTTCTATCTCTTCTGCTCGAAGGGTGTCTGAGCTTTCTGCGTTACAATCTGTTTCGCCTTATCTTATATTCCATTCTGATAAGGTGGTTTTGCGTACTAAACCTGGATTTCTTCCTAAGGTTGTTTCAAATAAGAATATTAATCAGGAAATTGTTGTTCCTTCCCTGTGTCCTAATCCTTCGTCTAAGAAGGAACGTCTGTTACATAATTTGGACGTGGTTCGGCCCTTGAAGTTTTACTTACATGCGACCAAGGATTTCCGTCAAACATCTTCCCTATTTGTTGTTTGTTCTGGAAAGCATAGGGGTCAAAAAGCTACGGCTACCTCTCTTTGTTTTTGGCTGAAAAGCATCATCCGTTTGGTATACGAGACTGCTGGACAGCAGCCTCCTGAAAAAATTACAGCTCTTTCTACTAGAGCGGTGGCTTCCACATGGGCTTTTAAATACGATTCTTCTGTTGAACAGATTTGTAAGGCTGCGACTTGGTCCTCCCTTAATACCTTTTCCAAATTTTACAAATTTGATACTTTTGCTTCTTCTGAGGCTATTTTTGGGAGAAAAGTTCTTCAAGCAGTGGTGCCTTCTGTTTAGGTATCTGTTTTGTCCCTCCCGTTCATCCGTGTCCTGTAGCTTTGGTATTGTATCCCACAAGTAAGGATGAATCCGTGGACTCGTATCTAGTAGAAGAAAAGGAAATTTATGCTTACCTGATAAATTGATTTCTTCTACGATACGATGAGTCCACGGCGCTCCCTGTCATTTTAGACAGATTATGTTTTTGTTTTCAAACCTTCAGTCACCTCTGCACCTTTTAGCTTTTCTTTTCTCTTCCTATACATTCGGTCGAATGACTGGGGGTGGAGAGAAGGGAGGAGCTATATATACAGCTCTGCTGTGGTGCTCTTTGCCACTTCCTGTTAGCAGGACGATAATATCCCACAAGTAAGGATGAATCCGTGGACTCGTCGTATCGTAGAAGAAATAAATTTATCAGGTAAGCATAAATTTCCTTTTTATAGGGAAAGTTTTTACATACTCTGTTGGCAGTACCCAGGAAGTAAAGTCAATATATCGCTTCATATGTTATTTGTAGCTTATATGTGTTATTGACAATATTAAATTAAATGGTTTTTTTTTTCTTCTCTTTTTAGAGGCAAATGCAGTGTTACACTCCTTAATGAGACTGAATCCCTAAAATCCTACATGGAACGAGAGGTATTTCCTTCTTTCTATTTTTCATCTTTTTTTTAAACTATGTTGTTTGCCCTGTAATCTCTTCTGAAATAACCAAGCTCAATATAAAATATGTTGTCATAATATATTAAAATGGGTGAGTACAGGGAGTAGTTAAGCATCACAACCCGCTCGAGTGTGTGATTCAGATAAATCTAGTATGCTCTCAATTGTTCTCCACAGAAAATTTTGCCAGCAGGGTGTACTATAAACTAGCCGGGTGGGGCAGTGTAGTACTTTCTTATATTGTAACTTTTTTTTTTGCTATCCAAAGCACAAATGAATTTAATAATTAAACATAAATGTAATTATAATTTGTGCAGTAAACATTGAAAATGTTTAATGTTCGTTAATTTAGCCTTATATTGGCTAAAATTATAGCTGGGTGGTGCACCCATTGAAAAGGTCCTGGGAGAACACTGCTTCCACATTGAATAATGTTGGCTGCTTTATTCAGTGTTGGGAACAAACTATATACGTCCTAAGACGTGTGTTTGTTGTGTTTTAAGAACAGTAAAATGCTGTGCCAAGAGGTTCTAGGTATGACTTTTTACCCCATAGTAACTAGTCCTTTACTGGGGTGAGATGATGTGCAATTTGTAAGGATTCTTTTTATAGTAGTAGTTGAAGATTATGTTGCTGCTGTCCCCTCCAGTACGTGAGGCTCAGTCTAATCCTTTATATATCATTCAGGAACTTGAGATCCTCATCCCTTCCAGAACCAGTAGTCAAATGTATTTATCAGAGTGTTAATGGGCCCCATAGTTCTGATTTGTGAGTGGACATCTATAAACACAAGTGTGAACATACATAATATAAATAATTTCAGAGGGGTGCACTGAGTAAGGTTAATGATTGCAATGTGCAAGCAGTCAAAACTATATATAAAATTGTAATGAGAGAGAGATCCAGTCAAACCATGACTTTATTAACACAATAAATATTTTTAAAAGCAAACACAGGTTTATTAGAGAAAGCTATGCAAAAGGCTCATCTCCAATACCTATTTACCAATACGCATTCTTTTGGAAGCTGATACTTGCAAAGTGCACACTGTACTTAAAAGGATGCTCCTATTAGCACACCACATGATTCCAGGCAATTAAAGGAGAGGACAGACACTGTCTTTTTACATAAAGCAGTGCCATATAGCCCCAGCTTATCCACTCCAGACAACAAGGCCACCGGCTTAGTAAACAACCAGCTCAATACTCATCACAAGTGAAGCCGCATCTGAGCAATCGTGTCTCGTCACAGTGGTTAGCGAAGATCACACAGAAGGAGAAATTCTTCAATCATTGCCTCTAGAAAAGTAGGTGTAGTATTGTGACGTCAGACGTGACATAGTTCCATTAGAACGCGTTTTGCCCCTCCTCTTAGGTTGGAACGGGGCTTTGTCAACTATGTTGCTTATGTCTCTCACGACTGTTCTCAAAACATGTATCAAATTTCCATATAGCTTTTCATTACCTCAAATGGCATTCAAGAAACCCCCCCCGTAAGAGTGGTATAAAACCATTTTATAATGCATGCTTGAAAAACATCAATACAATGTTACAAAGTTAACAAATTAACATACAGGATACAGATACAGCACACAAAAACAGCATATATGACCAGGAGGATAGGGACAACCGTTTTATCAGACACATTCTTGTAAGAAGGTAGACAATTCCAATGACTGCTGGGTACTAGTTGATAAATTGGGTTGGCTTCACTCTGTAATGATCCCCCCCCATCCACCCCTCTTCTACTCAATTGAATATATTCAATGCCTATCACTTTAAGGTCCTCAGAATAATATTTCTTCAAGTGCAAATCTACTGCACTATCCTCGAATGATATCATTCCTATGTTCCATTACCCTGTCCTACAGTTCCATTTTAATTTTACCCTCATAGAAGACAATGCCTCTTAAAGAGGCTGTTCCTAGGTGTTTACTCACTATAAAACAAGATACTGAGCTGTTGTTTGTTCCTGGTAGAGCCCTTCTCTCTTTGTGTGCATTTATATATAAGCTTCTCACTCTCATTTTGATAATTAGTATACAAAGGATAAAAACAGTACTGTGCTAGTCTACTCAGATTCAAGATCATCCTCAATCAGGGACTAACATGCTATATTGCATTTAAAGAGAAAATATCAAGCCTGAAAGGATCTTTGCTTTGTCATCTTTTACATTTCTGGCCAGATTCTTTCATCATGTAGTGAGTCCACAAGACATCACATGAGGGATTACACTCCTGTCCACTAGGAGGAGGCAACAACACCCCTGTATACTAAAGCTTAAATCCCTCCCACTCCCTGAATTTTTGCCTCCATGATGAAGTTAAGTGAATTCTGAAGTGCTGATCTACAAGTCGTTGATATTGCTTCTCTATTCTGAGACCTATTTCCCTCTTAGAGTGCCTATAAAGGATAGAGGGGAAGACAATAGTCTGATCAAGGTAGATGCCACAGGTCTTATAGGTGAAATGCAGATTTATCTACCTATCCTTTGGTCTACAGTGTGCTGCACCTTGTGTGATTTATAGCCCTCCCAGTTGAAATACAGATTTATCTTCCAGTATTGGGTTACAGTGTGCTGTTCCTTGTGAGATCCTTGGCACTGGCTTGGATGGGCCAGTCTACTGGAAGTAGTCATCTATAGCTAAGGTAAGCACAGTAGACAAAGGTGCAGACATGTGCATCTTCATAGCCCACCAGGGGGTGCAATAAGGGTTGACATTTTTTTTTTTTTTAAATCTTTTATTGAGATTTTTAGCATAACAGCATAAAGAACATGTTCATTCTTAGTAGCACTAGGATACAGGTATAAACATCTTAACTAGACCATTCAAAAGAAACAAAACGAGAAAAAGACATTAAATAAAAATACGGTCTGCATATTGCAAGGGGGAAGCTCTCAGGACCAGTGGAGGTGGTAAGACGCTCTGATAATAGAGCTTTTCTAAAAGTTGAGGGTATTATTTAACCCTTTCTTTGCTGTGGGTTGTTTGTTAGACTTTACTGTTTTATACAGTTATTTACAGCTCTTATTTCTAAGTATACCTCACTGTAGTATAGATTCCCTTACAGGGATTATTCAGTTTTACATTGTGCAATTATTGCCTATTGTTTCCCTCAAGGGTTAACAACTTGAGTGCCCTTTTCTTCTTACTGCTTCTGTTTATCTCAGATGCATAAACTTCAACCTTTACTTATTTCCTCTATTTTCTACTATTGAGCAAATTGGTGCAGCCCAGGTCTCTAGACCATCAGCTGATCCTTTGGAAGGGTGATCCACTGATTTGACCCTTTTAAACTTTTTCTTACTTGTAAGGATATTAAGGTATGTTCCGTTGCTCATGTGTGTACCTCATGTGCTCAGTCAATGCCTAATTCTAGACAAGGTTGCTTTTGCATAACTAAAGGCAATAGAAAATGGAGG
Organism: Bombina bombina; assembly: GCF_027579735.1. Lineage (NCBI taxonomy): Eukaryota > Metazoa > Chordata > Amphibia > Anura > Bombinatoridae > Bombina > Bombina bombina. The sequence goes on from NC_069499.1 coordinate 229,838,956, forward strand.
GGTACAGGCACAAAGAGAGAGCTTTTCAAATTTAAGAAATTATTTTTCAATAACACTATATTTTTTGGGGGATTTCAAGATCTATAAATCCATACAGCCCAGTAGTTTGTATATAATTTTTGATAAAACTGCTTTTGTAGATATTTTGTAATTTTGTTTTCTTATCTTTCTAGGACTTTTTCTTTTATTCTTTAGTTTATGATCCACAACAGAAAACTCTATTGGCAGATAAGGGAGAGATTCGAGTGGGCAATAGATATCAGGCAGATATTATGGATTTACTCGAAGAGGGTAAAGTAATATATAGTTTACATGTAATTACATGTTTTATTTCCTTTTATGTGTCATTAGAATGTGCAAATAATTATAACCCCCCCTGGCCTTTGCAGGTGTGGCTGATGGCCGAGAACAAATTAATCTAGAAACAAAAGTATGGGAAGCCAGTAACCCACTTACAGATAAACAGATTGACCAGTTTTTGGTGGTAGCACGGTAAGTATTTTGTATATGAAGCCGTAGAAATGAATTGAAATGAGAATAGTTTTTAGTTATGTGGCTTCTCTTGTGTAGCAGTATAACTTATTTTAGAGCTGTTGTTTTCATACCTTGAGCTAGAAGGATCCAATTAGAAGAAGTGTGATAACCAAATACATTAAAATACATTCAAAATTTCTGCCATGTATAAGAAACATGAAACCTTAAATTATTATTGGGATTTCAATATTTTTTTTGCTCTTCTTAAATGGAGTTAATGTAGACTAAATATTTATAGCTATTTTCTTCCTAAATGGAAAGAGTCCACAGCTGCATTCATTACTTTTGGGAAATAAGAACCTGGCCACCAAGAGGAGGCAAAGACACCCCAGCCAAAGGCTTAAACACTCCTCCCACTTCCCTCATCCCCCAGTCATTCTTTGCCTTCCGTCCCAGGAGGTTGGCAGAGAAGGGTCAGAAGTTTGTTT